>NW_015151699.1:65861-75137 GCF_000732505.1 Cyprinodon variegatus
GATTAACAATTAGGAGGACCACTTCTTTTGATGATCCTCCCGGAATAAGAAAATCCTCCACTATACAGTACCTTTAATTATATCTGCTAAAAAAATATTTGCAAAGAAGCTGAGTATCTCTAAGCTGATGCAACAAAATGTCCAATAATATGGATATGTTATGGTAATGGTTAGGGTTTGGCCGTAGAAATGAATGGAAGTCAACGGAAATCTCCCGACAAAGAGTGTCACAAGTTGCTTTCGTGCATGTGTGCTGTATGGTGTGATCGGTAACTTTTTTTTATAAGCTCTTGTATTAAGAGGATCTTTTCATACAATGATAGCACTAAGGGTTAAATATTCTTTTACAGGAATCTAAGTTAAAAGAAAAACAGTAGATCATTATATTTTAGCAATTTATTGTGTCAGCTACATTAAAAAAAGATTTATTACCGTTATTTAACTAAACATATTTAAAAGATGAAACAAAACAAGAACATATTAGGTCACTGAATAAAGAAATATGATTATATATGTGAAATATGTATGATTTACAATGTATAGATATGTAAAACTATCCTTAAAAGACAATGTATGTCACTCTGACATGGAGCTGTGCCTCTCAAGCACAGCAGAGCATCTTCAGAAAATGTGTTTTTTTTTTAAAGGATCATTGAAATTTGCTTTTACTTTTTTGTAATAATCTGGTAAACTTTATTTTTGAAATCATATCATATTGCCTTAAGAAATTAACAACTGTTCAATTTTCTGTGTTGCGTTTTCATAAAAAAGGTGTACCTTGGTTTACAGTTAACATTTGATCTCTTTATAGAGCAGAGATTAGCCAAATAAAGGCCAAACATTGTTGGGTTTTTTAATCTTTGTTATTACTATTTTACTCACCTGTCCTCTTTCCTTTCACAATTTTGTCAGCATGAGTCCTCCCATTTAGCAGCGTGCAAGTCCCGTTAAATGATTAGTAAGCCCACAAGTGAATATATGCAAAGCCTCTTCCACTCCATCAACGGCTTAGTGAGGAGAGAGCTTAAACACACCTTGGTAAATCCCTGTCACACACATTCTTGTAAAGGTGTTCCCTAAAGTGAGCTAATATGGCAAATACAGCATTTCGAACCATCCAAGCTTTTGAGACGGTGTTGAGATTCATGTCTGAAACACTGAAATCAGTTGAACCCTGTGATTTCAGTCCCTGACACGTCCACCTTTTTCCAGCTGACTTCACCAGATATGGTTTCTGAAGGTTTGAGTTATAAAAGTATCCTTTTGTGTTTAAATCCTCTTTGCCGATGGGGCTTCAGGAGTGAGATTAGGACTAGACAAATGTGACCGAGTAGTCATCCCCACACCAAAAATACTATAAGACATCATACAGATATTGGTCTTTCCTTTGTGCCTGCGTGGATATAGTGTGTCAGTGCGCAGAAATTGAAGAACCCCTGTGTGAGTAGCAACAGAATGGGAAATAAAAAAGTTAAACTTCTGATAACAGTGTGATAGAAACGTAGTGTCAAAAATTTGAATGGTATCCAGCAGTAGTTCTCAACCTTTGTACGTCATTTCTTAGTTTATCTGCCAGTGTGTGTGGAAGCACACGCTAAAGTAAAGTACAGAGCAAACTTTGTGTCCATTTCTTTGCATGAAATAATGAACATGCTTTTGCTTTTGCAATCACATTAACTGAGTATTGAGTCAGTGTAACAAAATTACTATGGAGCCACATGTTTGGTATAGTTTATTTAGTTTAGATTGCCCATTGCTCCTCTGTGTATTGCGACCACAGACAGCTGCAGTGCTTTTTGGCAGAGAAGACATAGATTTCTATTGCTGACCCTAAGGCTGCTTATTAGAATGCAGAGCACCTCACCCACCAAGCACCACAATCACTTTATTTCTTTCTCTCTTCCCTCCTTCTAACACATATTTGCACTTGCCCTCAGTTTTATACATTGGATAAAAACGCTCAGAGCATATTAAGTGCTAACCACATGCAAAATTTACACTTACTGACATCTGTCATAACAATTACATATTAACATAAAATGGGCAAATTCGTCCACTTTTAGGTCATCAGAAGTTCACCTAACTGAAATACTGTTTCAACACTAAAAAACTGTTCTGAGAAAATCAATACCACACTATATCCCCCTACCTGAAAAGAAAGTTCTCAACTGTTTTGAAATTAACTGAAGAAATCAATAATTTTAGCCAATTTTGTGCGATTTGAAATATGTATAGTCTCATCCGGTACTCTCAGTGGGGCATGCAAGACAATGCCTCCAATGGGAGGTAACTTATAGGCACCCTTGTCAGATACAAAAGGAAAATGAGTAACTATATTGATGTAGAGAATCTACTGAACTCCGTTTATGAAATTGCTGTCCCAATACCTCTGCATTTCACGAATATTGCCGGTAGCAAAAAGGTCGAACTAAAAGCTATGGGTATTGGACATTGAGGACTAATGTCCAGGACGGTTAACTTTGAACATTCATAAAGGAAATTGCAGTTTTGTTCTCCTGTACCAACTGCTGTAAACCACCCTCTCAAAAGACCATCACAAGACACACATACAGGGACATGTGATCCTGCCCTGTACCGTGCTTGGGTACAAAGTAGTATCTTCATGCTTGTCTCATCCTTTTTATGGCTGATCCCAAGACAGCCACATCGAGTATTCTGGTAAACTCAGAACCAGATTCTGCAAAGCAGACTTTTTGCAATGTTTCTTCAGAGTTTACAGGAAACTGTGCTACCAGAGATATTGAGTGTTTAGAGGAAAGGACATTAGTTTCCCTGCTGTAGGCCTCATTTGCTAAGCTTTCCTGAATTTTTGAGACACCTCAAAAAGGAACGGACATACACTGACATTACATGTCTGGAAAAGTAAGGGGGAAGTTTCCAGTTAAACTATATAGGTTTTTGATGAATTTTATTATTTCATGTGTTCACTTTGGTGCAGCCCAAATGAAAAAATAGCTAATGATTACATGCCTTGAGCTGTTGTTTAGAAAGCTAAAACAAACGTTATTTTACTAGGGGTTCAGATACTAATTTAACATTGTTTTTTATATGTTTCCACATATTCTCATTACATTTGATTGTTAAGCTATAGACAAGATTGTGGGAGTGTTGGCCTAGTCTGGAAGTGTTAGCCTAGTGTTTAGAGCAGTGCGCCTGTGCTTTAAGAAGGTTGCAAGTACCCGGGTCAATCCCCACAGCTTGCACTCTTGGTCCCTGTGCAAGACCCTTAACCCCTGATCGCTCCACAGGTGCTGCACAGTGGCAACCACATCTCCCGAAGCGGATTGGTCAAATCCAGAGGTGAATTTCTCCATTGTGAAATCAATAAAGTTCAATTATAATTATTATATGACCAAATAATTATTAAATCGGCTCCGTTGTTTCATAAGCAAAGCCTAATAAGTTAAAAGGGTTCCAATCCCTGATTACTAAATTAGGAACAAACACATAGAGCTCATAATCACATAACATAAAGGTTATCGATTTCTGATTAAGCAAATGATTAAGAAAAGTAACCCCTGTGTCAAGTCTGGATCACTTATAATATGCATTCATACCTGAGAGAAGATTAGAAATAGAGGAAAATTGGTGAATGTCACATTTTCTCCTAAATCACTTATACAAAGGGCAAAATTTGTGCATGCTAATGGTTCTTGTATGAGGCCCAAAGAGTTTAAAAGCAAATCTGATCTCATTCCAAACTCTTCTGGGGAAACAGTTTTTTTCAAACATAGAATTCTCATGCTTATCTGTGTTATCTTTGCATTGGTTTTTGATTCAAGGTTTTCAACCATTTTTCATTCCTTTTTCTATGTATATTGTAGCTTAGCTGGTTGAGTTCACTAGTCAAGATTTTTTAACTGAAATATGTTTGACTTGGAGTATAATGATTTTTGTCAATTAATATGTAATGAAAGGATTTTGTAAATGTATTCAATATGTGTGCAGAGGTAACTAATCATTATTTCTGCTTGATGCACTTTTATTTGTTGTCATAACACACAGCCAGTTTAGCTTGTGTTCACAGAACAATATGACATTCCAAACATTATATGGTTAAATAACATATTTGTCACCTCCACTTGGGCGGAGGGGTGAATAAAAAGTTATAAAATAACATAATGTGGCATTGCTGTGTGGGCATTAAATATGAAGTCATTACATATAAAACTACATTTACATTGATCTGTGTGATTTATTTTAAGCTCATTATTCTACTGAAAGACAATACAAAAAATGGGGTTTGTGCATCCTTTTTAGCTTTTGACAAATTTTTGTTTTCCCTATATCAATTAAATAATTTATTCCTTTACGTCTGACCCTCTCACCCTTTCAACTCGTCCTTGCTAAATAAAATCAGTCTCAGAACATGATACTGCCACTGTCTAGTTTAAAAATTTTTTAGCATATAGTTGGAAAAAGTTCAATTTTGGTATCATTTGATGTTGTTTTTGACGGACTTTTGAGTGGTCAGCTGCAAATGATCAGTTTTGCTAAAGAATTTGATGTCAGCCGCTTCACAGTCCTGTTGGCTTTTATTACATCATTCAGCGCTGCTACATGCGTTGTTGACGAGTCCCACCAAAACAAAAACGGGGTCATAAATTGCATTTTGGCTACCTGAGTGCTTTTTGGCATGTTGTGGTAGCTCAAGTGGGCAGATATTAAAATTAAGTAGTAGTAAATAGTGTTTTAAAAAGTTTCAGATTAAAATGTGGACAGTCTCAGAGTTAGTCAGCTACATTATTATTGTTGTAAAATAGCTCCAGCCCCCTTAAATGGGGATGCGCTGTCTTAAGGGAGTAAAACTCACAAGTCATATTAGATATACAGTAGACTTACTAGTTCAGGTGTAGAGTAAAGCAATTCATTACTGAGGAATCCTTAAATAATCCAGATGCATTTTTTAGTGGTCCAAGTTGAATATACCTACTAAAGTAAAAAAACAACTGAAATCTTGGTAAGCAAAGTGTAATGAGAACCTTGATGTACCAGAACCAACAGATGACCTGAGTGTAAACTAATCAATGCTTTTCTTTGCCTGTCTGACTTTTTCTGCTAATAATGGCCACGATGAGAGATGTAATATATTCTCTTGACTGGTTAAGAGCCCATCATCATGCCAGCACAGATACCACAAGATGCAAGAATACAGTCATTGATACTTACTCACACAATCTGAGAAGGATCTGTTTGCATGTAGCAGTCCTGTGGGATTGTAAGCAGGGACTTTAGTATTTAGAGAAAGACCTCAATGCATTTACCTTGCTAGCAAGATTATTGTGCGAGATTTGTGAACATACATCTTGCCAGAAGCCAATAGATATATTAGCCTTGATACAGATATGTTTCGAACCAATGAAAATCAGTGATGTTTATGATGTCAACAAGAAGAAGCAGGATGAGGCAAAACAAACAGGGCTGTGCCGGTGGAGGTACAGTCTGTTTTAGATGAAATAACCTTTTGCTTTCTTTTTTTTACGCAATATTTGCATCTGTGAATGGAAACGATGTTTAGACGAATCAAGAATGAAATACTGTATGTCACTGCTGCTAATGCTGCTGCTCGGATTGCTTAAAAACTCGTCATGGGAGGCAGATGCACCTTAATGATTAACCAAATGAGCTCAAAGAATTTTAATGTCCCTCCCGTTTATGAACACTTTCAACAGGAGCCTTTCAAGATGGATGCTGTGTACAACATGTTACAATCTATCTTATCCTACGTTAGCAATGCATCCAAACGCCACATAGAAAAGCCTGATACAAATATTCAAACCATAATGGGTCCAACTGATAATTAAAAATCAGCCTGCCAAGCTGTAGTTAGTACTAGTAGTAGGTGTAATTACTTAGACCTGCGGCTCCTTTTTATCTTCTTGAACAACGTAATGCACACCAAATGATAACAATGCAGCTGAAATACTTTGATCTTCGCTTTAATGCTGTATAATTTTTTTTTTTAGATGCCGCTGCCACTTTCAGAGATAACTCCCAGAGATTACTTTACTGTAAGAAAATAATGGATGTATGTTTGTATCCCACAATCTATACAATTGTGCAAACATGAACTTTAACAACTTTGAAGAACTTCTTTTTGTGTGGCAAAAAGAAGATAGAAAATGTCTGAAGATAAAAAAAAAAAGTTTACTATTTTAATTACTGTTTAGTACTTGGTAACATAAATGGTGACAGTAACTGACTGGATACAGCAATTCCTTCTGCTTGACTTTTTGCCTATGTTTTTGTTTTTTTTACAATACAACATAATTGAATGACACTGGGATGTGTATTATGTGATAGTCAAACATAATTCTGAATAGGGGTGAGTAAAATATTGATTAATTTATTAATTACAGTCTTTTTTTTCACAATTCAACAATAATTCACAAGACCCTCTGAATCGATAAGTCTGCCTGGTCAGCTTGTTGATGATTAACAGGGTTGTCTGATTTGTGTCATGATAGAGAAAAAGAGAAAACACAGACAGTCGTATATTGAATGTGATTTTCCCAGTGGGCTGGTGGTTTGGACCATGGAGGTCCTGTTTCCCTCAACCTCCTTGTCATCCTGATGTCTTATAGAGAAGTGGAGCAAACACACCCTCTCTTCCTCTCCTTGCTTCAGTTAGGCTGATCTGTTCATGCGAAAAGTAGACTTTTTCAAGAGTGCGATGGCTGGTAGACGGTGAGCCACACAGATTTCAGAAATGTTTCCCATAAAGCCCAGGCTAAAGAAAAGAAAAAGCCTCTGTGGTTCTTATAATGAGATGCACAGTGCTGGAGCTACTGATGGTCATGGTATTCATCCACGGAACATTACCTGTCAATCACTGACGCCATGAGAGATATTAAATCCTGTATTTTTAGATTTTTTGCTTATTGGCAGTAAACAACAGATAAAAAGAGACAGCCCTCCACGCAAGTGCAGCAATCCTTTTAACATTTCTGACTTGTTGACTATAAAGATGTACTAAAGATGCCTAGAGAATGATCAAATTATTGATGGTGTAGCAGAACAGAGTCTGTTTCTGCAGAGGTTACTCATAGAGTCAGCAATTTAAATGTACAAATACATAAGCTTAACAGTTCCTTCTTATATCTTCAAGTTGTTAATTTGGAAGTAAATTCTTTGCAATTTGAGAAGCGATGTGGCCCTTGTAGTCTAACTTATAGACTACATACTGTGTGCTGTGACTATATGGAGTTATTTTTGTATTTTTATTAAATTCAAGAAAAAAAACTGAAAGTGAAAAGTCATTTTGAAAGTAAATAGATATATTGTAGAGAACAAATTTTCATTGTGATTGCAAAGTTTTTTAAGACGGAAGAAAAAGTTTGAGAGAAAAAAAGGTATCATAGGAAAAAATAAAAGATAAATTGAAAATTTGGAAAATGATTTCCGAGGGAAAGAGGCTCTCTTAACTCTCAAATATGTCTATTTTTTTTGCACTTGAAACTTGAAAAGTGCAAATAGAAATTCTCATGGGTTACTTTCCACAACTGCAGTTTTTTTTTTGCCTTTTGATGGAAAAGGATAGGTTTCTGTATAGTATGACTAATAACTTGTCATTTCAAAAATAAGAGTTATTGATCTTTGTAGCTCTACCACAGTTAAAATATTAGAGTAAGGATTTGAACAGGGCCCTGTCTGATGTATTAAGCTTGTAACATTGTTTTCTTAACTACTGTATATTGCTGTGTTTTGAAACAGTTACTTTCTTTCAAAAACTGCAAGGTAGTGCAAGGTAGTTCAAAGCTCTGAGATAAAGTAACTTCTGAATCTCAATGCAGTCGCTTGGTCTATTTAGGTTTTTGTATGCACGTTCTTCAGATCTTTTTGGATCTTTTCTTCATGTATCTCTATTGTACCATTTCACAATTATCTAATGCGGTCCCTAGGTGTATCACATAAAATCTCGACTAATTGCAATTAAAATGTATGTTTTTAATGTGACCAAATGTGAAATAAGTTCAAGGGCTCTGAACACTTGGCATTATATGTTGTATAAAGCAATATATGCAAGTTTCGTACCCCAAGCTAAACAACAAACTCCTATTCTGTTATTGCTTTTATTTTTTTTATCTCTTCTCAAGTAGTTAGTTTGTATGTATACTCTTCAGTGTTGGTTTTGTTGTCCCAGGTTAATTGAGCAATTCGATCGTGGGAGCAGTACTGTTTAAGGTCATAGAGCAACATGCTCCCATAGCTCTGTCAGAAAGCTGCTGCTTTCATAATTACGATGCTTTTATCTGTACCGCACGTAAAATGATTTCCAGACAAATGCACACATAAAGCTCAAATAGGCTTGTATACTGTAGGGTGTAATATTTAGCTATAGCGGACTACCGCCCACATTCAGCTGTATCTGTGAACAATTGCTTGCACACTAACACTCCTCCAACTGTCCTTTAGTCCTTTAATTTTATAGATGAGGAAATATTTTGAATCCCCTTTCATAAACAATTGAATTCAGTCATGCATGACGAGGATGCCTGTTGGGTCTTTCTGTCTGCACATATTTGTGTGTAGGCGACTGTATTTTATCATACTGAACAGCTTTTATTGCTGAACAACAATTTTAGATTAGATGTGATTGCTTGGCTCTCGAAATGCATGCAACACTTTCATTTTTTCAGCCATTTCAGTGCTTATCCAAAATTGGTGTCCCAGTTTGGATATTTGTACAGGCATGCATATGTCCCTTTTTATGCATGTGCACACTTGTGTGTTTGTGTGCATGTGCTTGCATGGCTGAATGCACATGTAACTTGAACAAACACCAACACTGGTGGCCCTGTCTGTTTGTCTCACGCAGACGTTCTGTGAATGTGTGCCGAGCTCCTCCCAACTCAAACATCGCTGGTCAGACTCAGAAACTGCCAGGGAGACTCCGGCCAAGGTAAGGCTCAGTCTCCACAAATCACAAAATTCGAGGTAAAAGTTTACACACATTATTGTGGACATGAGCATCATATACAGTTTTGGCTTTTAATAATTGTCGTTCTTTTTAAGAGAGGAATAGTCACTCAATGAACAACGTGTACAGATTTCAGGACTTAAGAACAATTTGGACAACTATTATATAAATACGTATATAAGATATATATACACTACCGTTCAAAAGTTTGGAGTCACATTGAAATGTCCTTATTTTTAAAGGAAAAGCACTATACTTTTCAATGAAGATAATTAAAATAGTCTTAACTTTAAAGAAATACAGTATATACTAGGGTTGTCAAAAGTATCGAGACT
>NW_015151699.1:76475-78496 GCF_000732505.1 Cyprinodon variegatus
AAGAAACATCCTTAACCAGGTCCTGGAAAAGGATGTTTCTTGCGCCATCTCTCTCTCTCTCTCCAATACGTCTCCAAATCCCACGACTGGACCTGTCAATCAGCCGCAAAATGTCTGTGCTGTGGCAGGAGGTGCTGAGCAAATGCATTTCCTGTTACCTCAGGAAGCTCCATTATACTTTTGTATTCTAGAGGAGCTACTACGCATGTACAACGTTTAACGAGAGTCTATGGGCAGATTTTTGCGTCCTAGGGTAGAAATACGTCGCCAATCTGACCAAAAGGTGGAATGTAGCTTTACTAGTCATTAAAGATTAAATATTTATCTTGCACAAATATATATATATATATATATATATATATATATATATATATATACACACACAATGTTGTCTTAGTTGTTTTAAGAACTTAATTAGGTTTTGTAATAGAAAGGAATTAACATGTCTTCCGTTATCTAAATACTGTACATTGCTTTATACCAGTAGTGTTTTGGATCAGCCCTGGTAGGATGGGTTTGGGGTCTTCAGGAATGTTGTGCCAGTTCATAATGAAAAAGAATTAGTTTAAAGTTCAGTTCACACAGATGAAAATGAACTAGCTCATATTCATAGTTTACCATTTCAAAAATGTTGCTAAGTTCATAAAAGCCTATAAATGAACTAGTTCAAGTTAATTTAATAAATTAAACCATAATCCTACAAAACAGAACCTCATATTTCATCATATGTATGATCATAATATATATATATATATATATATAGAAATGGAAAATACTCGATGCAGTGAAGCGTTTGTTTAGCCAAAAAAAAAAAACACAGGCAGTGTACTGATGCAGTCAAAGTATAAGGAGCAAGAAAGTGAGGTTCAGTTTAGTTTTACATTATATTTTAAAATTAAAAGAAAAAATATATTGACTGAGATATCAGGACTAAATTATATGCTAAATAGAATAACATATGAAAAGCTAGGATAAGAAATGTTTGATGTTTTTCAAAAGAGGCAAAATGCCATATTAATGGCAGTGTTTAAACAGAGAAATGAAGTATGGTTAGGAATGAGTCCTTTGATTGTTCTGTGTGTTCTTTCTCTATTACTGGTGTATATTGCACCACTTTTCTTTCGATAAAACATAGAGGCACTCAATGAAAAGTGACTTGCTCATGTGTAGAAGAGATCAGCTATCACTGACAATGGTTCTCAGCACAATCCGCTTTCTGGCTGCATGCTGGCAGTGTGAAGGATTATTTCATATTACACTTTACATTTTGTCAACGAGCAGGAGCGGTGATGTGACCTCAGCTTGGGTACCAAGACACACAGGCATTAGATGGATAAGGCCTTGCAGATTTTCTCAACTCAGTGATGTGATGGGAAGAGAGGGGGATTTAATTATATGAGAGCTTTAGTGAAAATTCTGTGTTGAATGCAAATTAAAGAGTGTTGTTTAAATTGCAGGTGCATAAAAACTGAAAAACACTATTTATGCCAGGTTAAGATCTGAATATATTTGTCTATCTTCACAAGGTGAAGGAAATAAGCAAATTTTTCTCTGCAGGTTGTCTGAAGTGTTTTTTGATTTCATGTACTACAGATAAATTCAGTATCTAGTAGATATGTTCACCCCTTAAACCAGTGGCAGCTGCTGGAGTTTTCTCCAGGGGGGTTATAAATTCAAAATATACGCACGCCAAAAGTTATCATACCAGGATATTTATATGAATGCCAACAAAAAAAAACATAAAAACACTTTATAAAAACATATTAACATATTAACATATTTTCATGTAAATGTTTACTTTTTGTACATAAATTTTGCCCTTCTGAGGCTTTGTGAAGGCAAATCTCTGTTTTGCATGGTCCAATATTGTGTCACAAACCTAAAAAAATAATGCACTGGTTTAATAATGCAGAAGCTATTAGTAAGCTTTATATTTTTTTTTAATGTATAAAAACTATTTTCTGAAAAATGTGTTTATTTAAGAACAAGTAGGCAAATTAGAAACACCTAGGAAAAGTACA
>NW_015151699.1:79031-88061 GCF_000732505.1 Cyprinodon variegatus
TATATATATATATATATATATATATATATATATATATTCATTATCTCAATATATTGTTTTGTACTAACTTTTCAGGATATTTAAGACATCTGTTATTGAGTGTCAATGCTATCACTGTGATCAAGTGGTAAAATAATTATTAGCTAAAATAATCCTATAACAAGTCATGCTGTTGGTCTCTCTTCCATTTTCAAGCAACCTTCATGCAGAAGTGAGTAAAGCATCTGGATTGCATACTGTAAAACGAGATTAAGAAATGCTGTTATTGAGGCATTGGTAGCATAGTTAACTCACAGTTGCATCATTTCCATATTAGTGTCAGACATGTGTGATATACCTTTGCCTGTGAGAGCTCATGTGATTGCAATTTTCAACATGTCCAAAAAAAGAGATCCTCAAATTGCTATCCATATTGCTAAATCTGTAGCAAGGCAATGCTTGAGTTTTATTTTCTTTGTAGGTAACACAAATCCTGTACTGAACTTCCATTGAATTAAGAAAAAATTATGAAACGTGAAAAGAAATAATGGTTTTGTATGTGCACAGTAGAAATGCTTAGTTTAAAAAGCCTGTTTCCTGCCATTCTTAATTACTTTATCTTACAGTCTGCCAGTATTCATGGTTGGTGGGACTAGTCATTTTCACAGAGATTAATTCTCTCTTATTTTCCTTCTTTCCAAATTGTCTATCAGAAATTCCCTGCTTTCTCCACAAATCCCACTGAGACAAAAGAAAATCTGAAAGTCAACTACTAATTACAGTCAGCCCTAATGCAGGAAGATATATATATATATATATACTGTATATATATATATATATATATATAATTCTTTGAAGCTTTTTTGGCTTTACATTCTTTATGCCTTTACTTCTGTGTAGCTCTGAAGTTGAATTTAGACATCATTTATTCTGTGGGGACATGTAGTTGGCCGGCGCTACATTTCTTTTGTTATTGACCATTTAACTGATAAGGCAGCAGGAAAAGGCTTAGCTTCTTATGCTTTCTCCATTTTATTTGACTTCATGTCCATCTTCTCCCGCAAGACATAAAATAGAACAGCCTATCCATTGGCTTTGCAGAATTATATTTTTGATACCTTTACTCTCAGGCCAGTTTTCAACCATTGCGTTTAATACAATTTTGAATATCAACATGTAAATTTATTATGAATGAATTATTAATGAGTTCTGTTTCTTTCCAAAGATTTTTCACCCATAAAAGCCATCCCAGAAGTCATTTTTCAAAGC
The DNA here is from genome assembly GCF_000732505.1 of Cyprinodon variegatus. Classification (NCBI taxonomy): domain Eukaryota; kingdom Metazoa; phylum Chordata; class Actinopteri; order Cyprinodontiformes; family Cyprinodontidae; genus Cyprinodon; species Cyprinodon variegatus. The sequence goes on from NW_015151699.1 coordinate 80,280, forward strand.
TTCCTATTATGCGTTTTAATTACATTTTACTGATGTGTGACCTCCAGCAGCATTGCAGCATTCTGATATAATCCATTTTTGTAAATACCTTATAAAGTAACTAAAGTATGTCAAAACTCTGGGTGGGCATCGCTGGGTTTAACATAACATTGGTTTTGAAGGCACTGTTTGTTGTAATTATTGGAGTGCTTCCTGAGGATAGGGTGGACCTAAATGCAGGAAAGTGGAAGAAAAGGAGTTAACAGAGGAAAAGAAACTGAATATGGAAATGATGTTTTACTTCAATATTAAGCGAAAAAGACTGCCAATACAGATTTGTAAATTAAACTCAAATAACCTAGACCTGATATAAATTAAGATAAGAAAAAAGAGGACATACATAAAAATGTAACAAAAACAACAAACCTGAACCTGAAGCGCAAATCCTACCTCTGAATTGAACCAAAAGTCAAAAGTTGGGTCTTGGATTCACATCGAACCAGCAATATCATGGAATCTTGTTTGAGAAATTTCAATTAAATGTGCATCATGGAATGAAATCACACGTGTTATAAGTGTTTGACATGTGTAAGACATGTAATTGTACCTAGCAAACTGAAAATTACGCGAGTAATTGGAAAACTATTTTTGAGTCAGTGGACCCTGACCATAACCCTTTATTTATGGAATTTGAGATTTATGAATTTACCAAACCTCTAGCCCACCCACCCAAAGGTGTGGGGATTAAACCCAGTCATAGACCGGGTTAAACTCTTAACAAACATTTTACATGATGCCCTCCAATCTTCTATTCTCAAATCCTCACCTTCTAAGCACATCAAAGATGTTTGTTGTGCTTTAGGCTGCTCTGAAATACAGTATGGCTGTTTAGCTGATATCTCCAGAAGTTATTGAGTGTTGATATTTGGAAACATAACCGCATTGTGCAATCTGAATCCTTGTCCTCATTAAACAGTGTTAATACTCCCAGACCTAACATTCAATCAATATATAATTCTGCTGTTGCATGCCTCACCTCTAAAAAATACTCTGCTGCAAATATTAGGGAGACTGCACTTAAGAATAAACAGGTGGTAACACTATAACACTGCCAGAAATGAATTTTACTCTGATAATTTAAATCAGATTAAATTTTTATTCCATCCATGCATCCTTTTTATTTATTTTTTTGCTGTGGTGCTGGTGCCTATCTCTATCTGTCGACGGGCGGGAGCTGGGGTACACCCTGGACAGGTCGTCAGTCTATCGCAGGGCAACACAGAGACAAACAGGGCAAACAACCATTCACACACACTCACACCTACACTGTAAGGCTAATTTAGAGAAGCCAATTAACCTAACTGTCATGTTTTTGGACTGCGGAAGGAAGCCGGAGTACCTGGGGAGAACCCATGGGTGCAAACTCCATGCAGGAAGACCCTGGGCTGGGGATCAAACCCATTTTCGAACCCACAACCTTTTTGCTGCAAGGCAGCAATGCTATACACTACTCCACTGAGCAGCCACAGTGCAACTCAATGAGGTTAATAAAACATTAATTGGCCAAATAATGTTTTATTAAATGATTTGCTTAATCAGCAATCAATAACCTTTAGTTAGATTCTTTACCCTCTTTGAAATAGCTGGCAGTGAATAGACATTAGGATTCCATTAAAACTCTTTTGCTTATAATTTGGTAATCAAAATGTAATGAGCATATGAGAAAACACGTGAACACATTTTATCAGTATTTAAACCCTTCAGCTGATTTTAGCTTTATAAAGAAAACAGCTAAAAAAATGACTGTAGCATAGCTTACCATGCAATTCAACCTGTTAGCTTTGTCTTCACCCATCAGTAAAAAAGTGAATGATCAAAATCATCAAAAGACATATTGTTTAAATAGAATATTTCCCAAAATGTGCCAGACCTCATACCTCTACCCAAAGGATGTATATTCAGTTGATTTCTTCAGTGTGGATTATTTGTGTTTAAAAAAAGCAGTGGTTTGATTTTTCTATCCTTTGTTTATATTTGCTCAGTATGTCTATTTGTTGTCTGGTTTGGCAGGATAGAGCATGTTGTGATTATGCAGGTACATAAATCCCAAGACTTTAAATTGAGTGGCCAGCCTTGTCATATCACTATTTTTGTAACCCTTGCCTATAATCACCATAAAGGCCTGTCGAACCCTTCCCCCCAAAAGAAAGAAAAAAAATAACATTTAAAGATCAAGTGACACATCATTTATTCTGGCTCTGATGGGTTCTTTGGACCGTGGGTGGTATAGGACTACTGGTAAGATGCAGAAAAGTTTAATTATTCACATATGATTATTTTCCCCTTACTTGCATAGCTTGCATTATTACTTAAGGCAGTTTGAAAAAACTTTCACAACAAAAACGAATGAATAGCAAGTATGTCTCCTGTCTATAGTTTTAGTATTATTTATTGATTGATTGACTTTATTGATCTCAACGTGGAGAAATTGACCTGTTAAATCGGCTCAAATACTCGAAAAGACGTGGAAGGTGCCAGAGGAAGAAAATTCTTTCTGTATATTTGATCAGTCTTCCTGCGATGAACAACATAGCTCATCTGATTGTTCAATCTGGCTTTTATCCAATATTCACTCATTTCCAATGCAGTTTAAAAGCAGGAGTTTAGTGTTATTCTAGAACATAATGTTTTAACTATTACAAAACCTTTTTATTGTGTTGGATAATCCTGTTGGAACATCTAACTGTGTTCAGGTTATTACTGCATAACTCAAACTCTCTTCTCAGATGAAAACATAAATCCAGGATCATTGTGCTTGTAAACTAAGTCCAACATAATCAACTGAGAGGTTAAAGATCAAGAAAGAAGCCACTATCGCAAATATGTCATATTCAAGTTTTATGGAAATGTGCAGTTCCCAAGATGCAAAACTTGCTCCAAATTTCCACTGGAAATTTATTTTTTGTTTTGTTATTCAAATAAAAAAAATTATTTAAAGGTCAGTGTATAAAGCTTAAAAAACAAAGAGCATTTACCAAGCTTCTAGCATTGTAACAGCAGCATTGCAATGTTATTTTTTGTGAGTTGATATAGATTGAATGGGTGGAGAAAGGCTGCCTCCATATTGAATATGTCAGCTTCACAAACTGTAAACTAAGTGGCCTCCCATTTGAATCATGTGTGTTCCAATAAGACACTCAAGAGTCTAAAAGCCATTTAACATGTGGCCACTTAATTATTTCAGACCTCAGTTCTATTAAATGAGCAGACTATTCCCGAAAGCAAGGCAGTCAAACTACCTGTCTATTCAGTGAAATGTTTTTTTACATAACTGCTAAAGGGCTAATTTTGCTTTTGTTTACAAATTTTCTGGGCCATCTTGGTTGTGATAAACTATAGATTTTTTTTATATGTTAACAGCAATTTCACTCCTCTACAAAGATCTGATTTCTGGAGTACATCAGTAAGATCTTTCCTGACAATAGACTACTCCACCAGAGCAGTAGCAACTCCTACAGGAATAATATGAACCCTTTGCTTCCATGCCCACACTGCAAAAATGATCTCAAATTGAGTAAAATTGTCCTAAATTAATGGTATTTACCCTTCATTTCCGCAGGTAAATAAGGATTTGCCAATGGAACGAGTATTTTTACTCTTAAAATAAGGTATGTAGATATTATACAGTTGAAATAAGACAATGCAATTGTTTTTCTTATTTTAAGTGTAAATTGCCTTGTTCCATTGGCAAAATGCCTCACTTAAATCCTTAATTCAATAAAAAAAACGCACTTATTTTAAGAAAAAAATACTTATTTTGATTTTTTTTTTTTTGCAGTGTACAAAATGCTCTCATTGTCTTGTGCAAAACAAACAAACAAAAAAACATAACCTATTGTAACACTTAGAACAATCAGTATGGTAGTGATCAGCATGATAAATGTACAGTAAATTAACTTATTGGACATTGGACTTGTAACATGTCATGTTTTTCTAAACTTTTGGTATACCCAAAGGAAATTTATCACTTGTTGAGTAAAAATCAGATAGTTGTTTCTTGCAATATGTTGAGCTCTGATGCCTACAACACGGAGGAAATATTTCTTAAGAAATGTTTAGCTGTTGTTTAGTTATTCTCAAAGAAGGATGATTTTATTTTTCATCTCCTACCTTTTGTTTTTAAGGATTTTGGATTTTCTGTTTGCAAATCTACTGCTACTCTGCTGCTTTTTGTGTTTTTACAAAGTGGACTAGGGTGTTTATCCTGCCACCGTGCTTTCATCTTAAATGATTGGTCTTCCTTTTCCTTTCAGAGAGTTCTCATATTTAGCCTCTTCCTTTTGCACATGAATTTTTTCCTGTGCCACTGGCTGCAAAACTAGTCTGCAGCATGATCTACAATATACTCCTTTGGGCTTTAAAGTAGGACAGGTCTGTTTTATGCAAGTGTCTGTCTCTGGTCTTGTTTCCAAGCACAGCAATTCTAATTGTAGTCTAAAAATTGTCATGTTTTTTTAAGACACATTCAACTTGCTCATTTCTTCAGAAAATTTTGCAAAAAGGGAATCCAAGAGGCTGTATTCTGCTGTTGACTATGTCATGAAGGGTCATATTTTTGTTAGATATTTCTAAAGGTTTTATTTTTGGATTTTATTTGCCTTTGCGGCAAATCTGAAAGCATTCCTCCCAGATTTTTTTTTTCCCATTGAGTGCATAGCCTCTGCTAATCCGGCTACCTGCTCTTTCCTTTATAAAAATATGACCTGAAAAAAGCATTCATCAGAAAATGTTTTTAGCTTTAAAATTTCAAAAACACTTTCACCTTTAATACCCGTGATGTACTGTGGTAAAATAATTCAATCAGCAATAGTAAAATTCCCTTTTTTTAAAATAGGCCTGGTTATGCTCTAGAATAGGAATATCTTCATATTCTAGAGCATAATAGGGGACTGGTAAAAATGTACTTCCTCCAAACCCAATCGTGGGTGGTGATTAACCCCTACAGCTAGAAAACTGGGCATCTGCATGCCCAGCCCACATGTACCCTTATAGGTTACACAACTTGTCTGAGAAGCACTATAAAATTGATCTTACTTGTTAGGAAGACACCCCCACATGTCATGGGTATTTACGTCTTTTTATGGCTTGTGCCCATAGACTTTGTGTAAGCAAAGTTTAAAGGAACTTTCCCTGCTGAGGATAATTGATTCTCCTAACTCTAAAGGAATCATAAAGCTCCTTCACAAAGCAGACCGTTAGTCCTCTATTAACAGTGGTTCAGTGTGCTTCTGAAGCCAATTTCCATATTAATGTGCTCGCTCTTATACTCATAAAAAAAGAAAACAAACACGCTTGCATGCATCAGCCCACATATTTTCATATGGGACATCCTCTGGTGTGGAAAATGAAACAGTAAAAGATCAATTCTTGATTCTTTGTGAGGAAGATGTGGGGGAGTTACGCATCGTTTATCATACATAATGGTTTCTTGTATTAGCTCGCTATCTTTTTTCTATTTTTCTTGATATGGGTGGAAAAATTAAGTGTTACCCTTTTATGTTCCTTATAATTTAGTTGATGCAGGATATGTTTCTGATTTCTTTTTTTCCGCACATTTTGTTGATTTGGTTGATCAGCTACAGCCTTTCTATGTCTCAATTTCAATTGTACTTATTAAAGTGCTTCCCTTTTTAGTCCTTAAAAAGTTCCCATACCTATTGAACCTCTAAATGTTTGGTCAGGTTACAGCAAGATTCTTTTGAAATGGTAGGGAATGGTAGAGAAAAGCAATGAAAATGTGAAGTGATGAAGGTATTTCAATTGTTCAATTGATTGATTAAATTATTGATTTGGAAAACGACTCAGAAAAGCAGGTCACGTTGCCTCCCGCTCTGCTCAGAGCATACATCCCGGTGTCAGGTACCTCGGATCGTTAGAACATCAAACCAACAACCAAAAACACCAAAATTGCCTCTTCTCTTCATACTACGGCTCGAGTCACATGATAAATGGGCTCAAAAGCATAAGCAATTTGATTAAGACACTTCAGTGTTCTTTCAGCTTTGTCTTCCATCATACCAAATGTTTTAAGTGTTTTATGGTTGGGATATATCGCTGAAATATAACTGTTTGAGGTACTGCAATAAGGTGGCACCCTTACCAAAACTATGATAAAACAAAACTTTCTTTATTTTAGGTGTATATTTTTCAGATTTGTATTGACATTTTTTTTATAATAGTAAGATATAATATTTTAAATTATTTTAGTTTGTTTAACTATTTAATTTAATCTTTAACAGACCGGAGCTTGGGGCAGTGATTTGCCCTCCTAGCAAGACTATTAATGCCTTAGAATGGCTGAGTCAGAGGCCCAACCTAAAACCAGTAAAAAAATACCAAAAAGATATTGTTCACAGACACTCTTTATCTACTTTAAAAAGCTTGGGCTGTTCTTGAAAAATTATGGAAAACATTTTAATCTCTAGATGTATAAAGCTGGTAGCCTAGCTTACGTCTAATGAGGCATAACGTATATGCCCACAACTCTCAGAATTTATAAAAAGTTATCCGTTAAAATTGTAGACTATGTTAAAACCTATTTTTGATACAGTAGAGGTTTATGTTGGATCATCAAAAAGAGTAAAATACACCCACCCAAGTTTTAGCTTTTAATGTAACAAAATGAGAAAATATTGAAAGGGTAGTGATATTGAGCCACATACTGTAGATATTTGAATTGGCCTCATAACAATATATTAACTTTTACTGTGTTAGACCATTATCCTTTTCAGACAGTTAATTATAATATAATATAATTCAGCATTTAAAAAAATATATTTTTTGTGTAAAAGTTGACTTCTTTTTTTTTTCCTTTTTCCTAAGTGGCAGTTGAAGGAATAGGCAATTTCTTTCCATTAAATTCTTTCAGAAAGATATTTCATGAAGGTTGGAATTTAATTATAATATATATGCCGGTAATAATACTCTTTGCAATGGTGGATGAGAGTCATTTAGAATTTTTTTTAAAAAGCATGTGTTATGATATGAGATCATTCAAGTTGAAGCAAGTGCTATTATAACAGATTCCTTTTTTTCTCTTCTCTTCTCTTTTCTCAGAGGATGAGCTGCAGCTACCTGCTCTGCACTATCCTGCTCTTTGTGGCGGTTTTGCTTGCCGTCACCGTAACTGGCACCATCCTTTTCATGAACCACTACCAGGCTCCACCTTTGTCTGATGGCCTACCCCACATTTCCACCAATCAGGATGAAGCAAATGCCCTGGTTACTGTGGAGAGGGGAGACGGCTCTCGTATCAACATCTTCATTGACCCCAACTGTCCTGACTATAACAGTAACTTCATGCGGCTCGAGGGTGTGCAGACCTCACTGCTTCACTCACTCACCGACCACGACACTGACCTGAAGTCGGTCAAAGGCCAGGATCGCGCCCTGCTTGTCAGCTTGGCTGAAGAGGTGTCCAAGCTCTCTGCCCATGCAGGACAGCTGAAGATGGACTACGAATCCTTGCGCAGGGGTCAGAGCAGCCTTGGTCAGGACTTGAATACTCTACAGACGGAACAAGGACGTCTCATACAGGTAAGGCCCCAATACCTTAGAGAATGCATGTCCAGTTTAAGACTTGTGTCACTCATAGTTACAAAAATAAATTATTGTAGAATCTACCTTGACTTGGGCCATAAAGACTTGAAACTTAACTTGGACTCTTAAGGCCCATTTACCAAAAGCCGAATTCAGAAATTCCAGGAAAGGAGTTCAGGTTAGACTAGCCCTAGCATAAGGAAG
>NW_015151699.1:88254-95447 GCF_000732505.1 Cyprinodon variegatus
GATATTTGCTGTGGATAAAAAGTCGTTTTAATATATATTTAAGCGAGAAAGTGAACCTGAAAACTTCATCAGTGCAACCAGTTCATCAAGATTAGGATGATGCCTTGAAAATATTATTTTGCTGTCCCCCCTTACAATGACAGTCTAAAACATTGTACAGGGATGCTTTGTCCCTGGAAATCTGCTCCAACGCCAGCCTCTGGCCCGGTCGCCTACTCTAGGTTTTCGGTCCCTCTCAGACACGCTGCTCCTGCTACTCAAAATGATCTACAGGACCTTTTGATATGCCTTGATTTGCATCAACCATAGACTTTGCATGTAAACTAGCTGCTTCTGCTGCCTCTAGTGCTTGCGGTCTGAACCTAGCATAAGAGTCCATGACATTGCTCACCGATTTATTGATTTGGCAAACAATAGTGAATTAACTGTATACTTTGAATAGTCTTTAACACACATTTCCTAACCAATTCTATTGACTGAACATATCAAAATTTAAGAAGTTGTAATTTTTTTCTCAAGTGAATAACTATTATCCTAAAAATGTACTGTAGAAGCTTTGGCATGTCTGGATCTAATTGATTTATATTACTGTTTTGTACAGTACCAGCATTCACTCTCTCTGTCGTATAGTGGTGTAAGTCTTTGACTGGAAGACTTGGGACTTGCCACTTGAGATGTTCTGGATAGAGCATATTGACAGAAGTTTTTTTTTTTTTTTTTTTTTTTGAATGCTAAATGTTTACATATATATATATATATATTTTTTTTTTACGATTTTGGTTTAATTGTTACTCAAGGTGTGTTTCTCTGTCAGAATGTTGGGATGTTTTAGAGTCTCTGCACTCTAGTTAACAATTTATTGAGTACTAAACTTGGAAAAAAAGTCCAGTGGATTGTTTTTTAACTTGTGTGTTCTATTTCTTAAAATTTTAAAAGAATTCTCTATTTTCAGTGCATTTTGAAATTATGTACAACACAGAGAAATACGTGCAGTCTATAAAACACAAACAGAAAAACAATCCAGATGTTAAAATAACTGTAATTTCGGAAGGGTTTATAGTGCTAAGAGTAAATGGTAAATCAAAAATAAAGAATTTTATTTGCTGAAGCACTCAAGGAAAATAAGAATGGAAGGATTAAGAGGGATTAATATAGCTGGTAAATATCGTGCTCTCAGTGTAATGTGGGAGATAATGATAGTCGAAAGGAAAACTTTATTGGACTTATTTATCATATTGTGAAAGTAACCATAGAAACAAGATTTAAAAAGTATGACGTGTACATATAGTACAAGTATCAGAAAAGATAAAAATATACTATATTTAAAAATCACTGCTTAATCTCTCCTCATCTTAATGTTACCATTTCAGTGCAAACCACCAACGACCAAAGACAGATCAGTATTTCATTATAATATGTGCAAATTTCCTTTTCTGTATGAAATGTTAATGTTGTCTAACATTAGCTAAACGTCTCTTAAAAATCTAGCATGCAGTAGTTATTTACAATGCTACCTTTTTGGTTGAAAAATAAAAATACACATTTAAGGACTTTACTGATACTTTTACAATAACTCTGGACCCCAGAGAAACAGACCACACACTGCAATGGAAAAAACACAGGGATGTTCTAGTAAAGATTACATAGAAGAAACAATAGTTTAGGTTTTTCTTTTTATATATTTAATTTTCTTTTGTTTGTTTGATTTTTAGGAGGAATATATATATATATATTTTTTTTTTTCATAATACAGTTATTGAGATTTGATTTAAGTTTGTGGAGCTGCCCACAATCTTTTCCTGTAGGTGACTGTAATGCATCTTAAAGTTGTTTTTCAACCATCATTAGCACTAGAGAGAAGAAGCACTCCAACTTCATCATGTGCTAAGACATATTCAACTGTTTTGTGGCAGACATACTTATCTATTTTGTAAAAAAAAACAACAAACAAAAGAAATGATTGGATGTACATTAATGGTAAGTTCTTTTTTTGTGTTATTCGTTATCATGCTTTATTGATCAAACAATGATTGGTCAAAACGCACATAGACATTGTAGCCAGAAGAAAAATGGTGTTCTGCTAGCAAAATGGTGCTAGTACAGACAAATTATATTACTTATGTTTCTGCTTTCTAGCCACATTGGCATTTTTTTTCTCCTCATAATCTGACCCAGACATTTCATTCTCTCGGACACTGAAACAGAAGTAAAAATCACCTGCTCTGGTCCGAATCAACTAACCCTCTGTTAACGGAGGGCTCTGTCTACTCACTGCAGTCATTGTGACATGGAGAATATCGTAACAGAGATTAAAAAGTCAAATGCAGCATTTGTGAGCTGTAAGTTCACTAGGACTATAATCTTATTGCATGTAAACATTTTGAATATTTACGAAATAATAGATATTACAAAACGTAATTCTTCTTATTCTTGCATAAAATATTCAAATTCGTTATCCCTATGGACCCAAAGTTGGAATAAAGTTTATTCAGATGCAGTATAAGGAAGAAAAATGTTTGTATCCTTTTATGTTATATTTTATGTTATATTGTTGCAGTTCCACATTTCTATGCAGCAGAGGTGTATCAAAACTCTCCAGGCTAGGCAGCAAAGTAAATAACGATGCCGTCAAACCAGGAGACAGCTACTTGTAAGATGAATAGTCTGTGCAGAAACCAAGTATGATGTTATCCTGACAAGATGCTAATACAATCGATATGTGAAGATGTGTTAATATGATTTATTAAATTTCTTGAGGTGCTGTTAAAAATCGTATGGAGATAGGATTAAGTTTGGGTGTGTCCACACCGGCAGCTGTATCTGAACTTTGTTGTTCCAGATATGACCTCCAAGATCTTTGTGAGAAGCTTTTGTTTAAGTATTTTAACTATAAAAGCAATATTTTTGTAGTATAATGTTCACTGTAATATTCCCAAAATATTTCAATGTGTGTACCGAGAAAAAAAACAGATTTTGGTAATAAAGAACCTGTAGAGAGTCGACTTCTTATATATATTGCCTTTTTCTTCTTAAGTGACCCTGCAAAAAAAAAAAAAAAAAACCCAGATTGAACAACTAAAACACTCACTGAAATGTGGCCAAAGCACACAGGGCTAGTTTGAAAAACAAAAAAACAAGACTGTTCCCCATGATTCAAATATGCACAGGACAAGATCCACACATGGGAGTTTAGTCTTTATACTTCTAAAGGCAGAAATTTAGACGTTAGTGCTGTTATGTGCTACACAATTTGAAACCTTTGGTGTTTTTGTCATAAAACGGGACAGATGTACCCAGAATTCCAGAACACTCTGGAGAAAGAAACACAGGTTAGTGGCTGCAATCATATGACAGGAGATGATTATCCGAGTAAGTCACTTAGCTGGTTTAACAGTTCAGTCCATCTTCTCCGAGGAAAGCAAGATCCAGCCGATGGACCACCGAAAGAGATGCGGCTCAAAGCCGTCCAAAATGTCCCTGATGCAGCAACTTAGTGAGCAGGTAGGAGACCGACCCAGGTCAGAGAAAAAATTCCAAGATCCAGGAGTCTGTAGCCCGACCAGAGGTTCCAACCCAAACAGAAACAGACAGATCCAGGGTTCCAGGAATCCTGAGAGCGTGAAGGCAGGTTCAGAGTTCAATGAGCCCAGCAGACAGGCACGCTCAGATGGAGACAGGCAGGCTCAGTTGTTGAGGGACAGAGACAGGAGGACATGGTAACGGAATTACTGCAGAACTTCAAACTGGTCTCCACCTTGGAGACCAGTTTTAATTCCCTTAAGCCAGGCTTAAGGAAATTAAAACTGACCTCCTCTGTGTCCCGAGCCAAAACCCCAAGGGCTCCGTTGTGAAGGGCCAGAACTAGAGCTCCCGATACACGCTGAGCCAAAACCCCGAGGGCTCAGCAGACAACAGCTAAGACACGATCAGGCGACAAACACCAAACCCTCTCAATCCACTGGGCTCACTGAGATGAATAGATAACACAAATAAACAAATAATTTATGAATAAACAAAGAATACATGTGTAATGATCCGGGCTGAACTGTGTGTGTATATATATATATATATATATATATATATATATAGCAGAGGGAGCAGGTGATAATAAGAGAGGGGGGAGGGAACGGCAGGTGAATGAAGTGACTATGAAGTGCGATCATGACAGTTTTTTTTTTGTTTTTATTTTTATTCTGGGTGCTGTCCCTTTGCCTTGTAGTGAATCTTGATTAAAAAAACGGGACAAAGTGATTGAACAAACATGGACCACTCACGGATCAATTTAAAAACTGTACCCAGAAGCTCGGAGATGTGAATTGTATAATACCTATCAATATATTTTTATATATGATGAGTGACAGGCTTTTGCACTTGACCAATTTCTGTACCTTTATTCCTGTTCATTTTCCGCAGAATCAAAGCATTATCCAACCCTTAGTCAGTGCCAACTGAAGTGTGTCCATTTCTTTGTATACTTTGATTGCCCGGCTGCAAAAAAATGTAAGCACTAATAGATCTTGTATTACTCCAGGCTTATATTTCTCTTAATATAACTCTTTCAGCCTTGCATTTTAAGGGGAAGTCACTGGGGAAGAAATGCCAGTCATGTTTGAAGAAATCCTACAACTCACATGCTAATTCAGTAAGATAGTATAATGCTTTCCAAGATGTTTAAGCTGGACTTCATACTGGATAAAGCCATGATTAAAGCCTCTTTAGTTCTGCACTTTCCAGACTGACTTATTGATGACATTTCCTAAACATGTGTGGAAATTGTTAATGCTACCAGCTCCTTTAATGATGTCATTATAGCTACAGTCTTCATACTTCACCATATATATATATATATATATTTCATTCCTGCTATTCATACAGCTGAGACAAGTGAATATGATTGCCAATCCTCTCGAAGACAGCATCTCTTAACATATTGATCAAACTGAAGAGAATGCACTTTGAAAAGCTTACGGGTTGGTCAAACAAGGTTTCAGAGACTGACTTGGTGGGCTACTGTTAATGTGAGGCCTAGTGTAGGTGGCACAGCGGAGTGGGCAGGGTGTGTTGAGGTGGTACCAGCAGCAGCTTAGATACTCCAGGTGATTGATTTTCTCTGTGGAGGCAAGGCATGTGGTGCGTAGATCCGCTATTTGAGCTTGACACCATGGTGAGACTGCGTGATCTATGGGACACCTGTGGCCAGGACTTCTGATTTATAGGATGACACACAGCTGTGCTATACACTGCAGCCCTTTTTCTTCAAAAAGCAAAAAAAAAAAGCTATCTCACTCTGCCGCATAGGGACAGGCCCGTCAACATACCCCCGAGGTAGTGTGTAGGAGAGTCTCATTGCAGTTGGTTTGGTAACAATATGCTTTTATTATTTAAAAACTGACACAACAATATTTCATAGTGTGTCTTTTCATTAAATAGTAGTGTGCCTACATTTTTGAATATAGATAAATGAGTCGGATAGTAAGAATAGCTTCTAGCTGATGTTTTTTTTTTTTTTTTTTTATAATTAAAACAATTATAAAATATAGAATTTGTTTGCCTTGAAAGGTTCAGTTACCTAAAATTATATACTAATCAGAATTACAGAGGAATAACAGCCAAAGCAATGCCTTTTATTTTGAAGGTTTTTAACAGCCACTTGAGTGGCCCTGACAAAGGTGTTACTATCAGACGAAAGTGAGGAGCTGATAGAATGTTTGTTTAACTGATATTTAGTTTGCTTTTGTTATATTTAAGTCTCTCACCGCTATGTCATCAATGTCTTTTTAGGTCCATCCAGTTGAAAACTCAATTATTTCTGACAGTTAATGCTGCAAGTGGTATGATAAAATTTTGTAAACTTCTGAATGATGCTGGTGCAAGTCACCCGGTGTGTCTGTCTGAGCATCCATTCTTTGTCAATATCAGCTTATCTTCCAAGGGTTGAGGTGGAAATGGTCCCTATTACAGGTGCTTATTGGGTGAGAGGTGGGATGTACACCTAAAAGTTCATTAGTGTATAGGGAAACACAAAGGTATGTGTGACATAAACCCTTATACATAAATACTCATATCTGTGCTCATGTAAAGTTGTGTGTTCACACCGAGTTCTGTACTCATCTAGCAAAAATGTACTCTAGCTTAGATGTAATATGCCAAACTGCAGGAAAAAACAAGAAATAAAAGACATACTCTACACAGGCTGCTTACTGTCTAATCTCAATTTTTGTGCATACAATCATCTTTAATCATATTGATATATAAAATGCATAATCCCAGATTTCATTTTATTTTCTCTTTAAAAAATTGGGACATACGTGTGACCCAGACTACTTTAAGATATTACCCAAGAGATCTGATTCAAGTTTAGTAAAAGATGCTATGCATCAGATAAAAGCTCAGCATGTTCTTTCTGCAGATTCAGTACTGTAGAATATGTAATTGGGTTGAGGGCTGTTCAATATTGTTTGCTATCATGTTAAGATATTCCGCTGAATAAATGTCACAACCCATAACTATCTAACTAATATATTAGGGCTGTGCGATATGGCTGAAATCATCAAATTATCATCTTTATCAGTAATTATTGATATGTTCTTTTAATTTTACATAATTGAAACAGGACAAAAAACAAACCCTTTTTAAACATAACCTTTAAAAAGAGGTTGGCCCTATCACCAACTTTGTATAGCTTGGCCATGAGAGGTTGAGATGCTAAATCCTTTCCTCTGCCCATATCACCCAGAACGCATTGTGGTTTTGGATCAGAGTTAATTGAAATTTATAAAATATTCCATTGGACATATTTTCTATTGATTTTCATTAGGCCGCTATCACAGAACACAACGTTATTACTTTTCAGCTCTGCCCCACCATTTCAACTGATGAGATGAAAGTTCTTCTCAATTGTTAATTAAATTGCATTTTTAATATCACTCTTTTTTTTATGCTCTAGTAACTTCTATTTGTGATTTTTGGGAAATAGGCAGACATGACATGAGATTAGAAAGCAGTGGAAGACATGGGGCAATTATAAACAGGCTGGGACTCGAACCTGCAGTGGCCATGTTTTGGTCCATAGTCTCTGTACTAGGGCTGGGCAATAATTCAATAACGATATATATCGATCGATAGACGTGTGGCGCAATAGAATAAAAGAGGGTCGATAAAAGTTCGATAAAAAAGAAACGCAGTTTTCCTTC
>NW_015151699.1:96241-105842 GCF_000732505.1 Cyprinodon variegatus
ATTATCGATATCGATCAATATGCATTTTTTTTATCGATAAGCTTTTTTTCTATATCGCCCAGCCCTACTCTGTACCAGGATCATGAGGTTAACCCCTGCTCCATTGCCATGCCCCATTTTGAATTTTTTAGCTGACCAAGTTCAGTAAAGTGCAGCAAAAGCATTAGCTGCGTTGATGCTCAGGAACACTTAGTTTCAAACCCTTTACCCCAATTCACACTCTATGCAAAAATGGGATTCATCAAAAGAAGGCATGACAGAATTTGGTTCATAAAATGAATATTTGACACTTAGAGGGAGGGCAATATTTTACAATTGCTTATGAATTAAGTAGCAAGATGACAACAGTTTTAGTAGTCATCAAAGAAACAGTTCTGTAAACCAATCATCTCTTGAGCTCAAATAGTAACTAAACTTTTTTTTTTTTTTTTTTTAAGAGGAGGAAACTGAGGTCCACCTCATTAAAAACCAACTTCTCATATTCTTTCATGATGTGCAATGATGCACACTGTCTGACTACATAACGACTCCACAGTGGCAAAGGCTGCAAGGAGGAGCATGACTTACTGATTTCCTTGAACTGCAGGTCACAGTTTAAACTGAATTATGTGCCTGAGGATTATTAATGTTTTAAGCAAGTGGCACTCACAACCTCTGATAAGGATCTGGGGGCAAACTGCCGGTATGCGAGAAAACCATATTGCCTCAAGACATTCATTCTACCAGACACCAGGCCTCTGTGTACTTGGGAACATAAAATTGTATTTGTTGCAAGGTCTCAGTCAAGGATATAATAAAACTAACTTAAAAGGCTGAGTGAAAAAGTTGCATGGGAAAGCTGTGATAAGCCCCTAAATGGTAATGAGTAAGATCAAAGATTTGGCAGCTGTGGTTAAAAGGCAAAAAGAATAACAAAACTTTGTCAAAGTTATATCACTAAAATGTCATTAGGGCTCCTGCAGATCCTTAAAAAGTCTTAAAATGCATTTAATTCTTCAATATAAAGTCCTTAATTCTTATTAACATGTCTAAAATCAGTCTTTCATAGGTCTTAAAATTGTTACCACATCATATATAGGATTTTATTTTGTAATCCATATGAAACATTTAAATGATTGACAATATTTTTTTTACATTTACCAAACAGTTCGCTGTAACCATTATTGGTTCCGTCTCAATAGCGGAACTAACAAAAACAATTTTATAGCCTTACATTTGGGTGATGCTTTACTAACTTTTTATATGGACAATGTGGGGAAGTGTAAATTCAATGAAAACTGGCTATCCAGCCAAGAGTTTTCTGCATGGCTAAAACCTGAACCAGGGAATGTATATTAATGTATACAGATTAAGGTATTTTGTGCAAAAAGTCATTCAAGCTCGGCACAATGGGAATCAAGGCAGTGGAGTCAAACGTGCGAAGTGTGAGACACAAAGCATCAAAAAGGAGTTACCGAGAAGCAGCAGGTGTTTCTCAGTTCTGTTCCACCAGTTAAGTTCTGTTCTGCAATTCCTCCACAGTCATCTCCAACATCAACAACAGCGCCAATAGCACCAAATCTACGGATAATAGTTGCTGATATGTTTACGATGAAAAAAAAGGTATTATCTACTTTGAGTAGGGAACAAAACAAAGTTTGTGAATTCAGTTCAGTATTTGTCAAAAATACATCTGTTTTTCGTGTGTTTCTAGCTTTCTTCCTATATGGAAAGTTTTTCAAAATTTGAAACATAACCATGAACCTTTGTTTTTCTGGTTAAGTAATCTGAAGGTCCTAATGATAAGGAGATAAAGACTAGAGAATGTGGTGCATTAAATGTAATTAAAATGAATGTATAAAGCAATTCAAGTAATTTGATAATTATATTATCTAAAAAAACAAATTCAACACTTTAAAAACTAAAGGAATTAGATATAAACTAAACCACAAAAAAGAAGAATGACATCCATTAAAGCAAGGAGCCTTATACTGCAAATGATATAGACAAGCATTAATTTTTTTTTTTAGAATTTTAAGTTAAAATCGATCTTCCTTCTATGTCAGATATTTTACTGTTGAGGCCAGCAACTCTTCACAGCCGGAAAGTATAAAAGTGCACTTTTACTCTCTATGACATTGGAGGCCACAGCTCTGGAGAAGAAGCTGCAGGCCAGTGTTTGTATAAACCACGAAGGTTCTTAGTGTCAGCAAAAAGGGGGAAGACTTTAAGATGTGTTGCTCCCAGCCAGAATGGTCAGATCTAAATTTGAGATCATATTTATTTTTTATTTTTTTGCTTTGCTCTTTGAAGCATTACCAATCATCAAAGCACATATCATATGGTTCAATTGTGTGCTTGTATTTGGAGAATGAAGCCATCACTTTTTATTTTGTTTGAGACAGATCAGATTCTATAGCTTTAATTCAGTGTAAAGGTTTTACTACATCTTATAGAGTCTGTGCCTTCCTTAAATCGACACATGAACAGACTAAATCAAACGTCTGTTCAAAGATCAGGCACTCTGTTATATTAATCCAATTCATGATAAAAAAAAAAACATTCACATTATGTATGAAGGTTATGTTCATCATCAAGGGTAATCTTTTATTCATTGTTTCTTTGCTTCAGAGACCTTCATCTACAACAGTACAAGACTGTTGCATCTAATGGCCAGAGCAAGCTAAGTAGAGTTTGACCTAACATTTCTGGGCCATTTTAATTCACCAGATGCTTATTGATAGTCGATTTAAGCACAGCAGAACTGCTGTTACTTAACATGCAGTTACACCAATTGAGAACAAGCACACTCTTTGCTCTCCTAACCAAAAATGTCTGAATAAGGGAGGTTTTGTAAAGCAGTATAGTGATGCAGTGGTCTGCACTCCAACCTCAAAGCAAGATACTTCCTGACTAAAATCCATGCTGAGGTGAAGATCTTGATAAATTGTGTTTCTGGTTTCTTATTATTTTCTCAAAAAAAGCTTAAATAAAACACCCATGATGAATCAAATGTTTTTTAAAACAGGATAGATAGAATTAGTATAAAACCTTTGATAAATCCCTGCTCCAGCATATAATGCTTTGTAAAGGTATTTGTATTCTTAGCTATTGTTTAAAAAAACAACAACTGTTAACACTGAAGATAAAGTGAATACAAAATAAACTTTCTTTCTTCTAATGGACTTTTTATATATATATTGAGGAAAATAACGAAACAGTAACAAACCTTCTTGGAATAGGCCAGCCAACCAAAACGACTCAATAAAGGCACTAACATGTCATTCAGGTAGTAACAAAGAGACCAAGAAGAACATTTAAAGTGCTGCAGGCATCGGTTTCCTCAGTTATTTCTGTTTTTATATTTCAACAACAAGACGGAGATTGGGGAAAATAAAAAGGAGAGTCTCAAGGATAAAACCTCCATTGACTAAAAACAACACAATATTTTTCATTCATATGACTCAAAATCCTCTTTATCTACAAGGCTGTTTAGAAAATATTCTGAAGACAGAAAAAAAAGTTGAACTTTTCTAAAGATGCTCATCCGGTATAACATTATAGTATTTCACAGATAGAATGCTGTGCATGGTAGCGGTAGTGTGATTGTTTGAGTCTGGTTTGCTGCCATAGGACCTAGATGACTGCATGCTTTTAAAGAGGTTGGGAACAATTAAGCAGAGTGTCATTATCAGTTAATTTATGAATATGTGTTAGTGGACTATAATCCCCAACATGGAATGGGTTGGAGTTAGTTAGTTAGTACCTAACTCCTGCCACAGACACATCATATGTTGGTCCCACAGTGTTACCTATTGTTGGATTCCTGAAAAGGATAACTAATTAATATTGTGCACTGCTATTAAAACAAACTACTTAAACTAGCTTAGCCAGAAGAGGCACATTCACTCATCTGCACTCAAAATTTGTGAAGCTATACAACAACAGGCTCTTGTTTTATTGATGTGGCCTGTTTCCGTTGATGCCAGATGGCACTCTTCTTCTAATAAAATCTATCAATAATTAGGATTCCAGGGGGATCTGAAATTGAACCAGAGCCCTCTGATGGTGTAATGACTTCTCTTCCCATCAAGTCAAGAGAACTCCTGCCTTAGTTCGAATTCTGCACCTCCAAGGACCCGGTCCACCTGGATTGGATCCTTCGAAGGCCATGAAAATAAGGAGGCCAGAATAGTTCGGCTATAGCAGGGGTCGGCAATGAAAACTGTTCAAAAAGCCATATCGGACCAAAAATATAAAAAACAAATCTGTCTGGAGCCACAAAAATGTAAAGTTTCTTATATAAGCCTCGTACAGCAACACGGGCTCTAAGTATATTAACCCACTACTAAAAAAGGCTACTGTAGGTTGGCTTAAATAAGCATTCATGATGAAATGTTTATCCTCCAGCAAATGTCACATTGTAGTGTGAGGTGATGGAGGAGTAGTGAAGATTCTCACCACATGGAATTAAGGGCTTGTTATACAGCAGTATGTTGCAGTGAGCTTGTCGCAGATATTTTTTGATTTATGCCCAATATTGAAGCATGGTCTGGTTTATGTAATTCTATCCCATAATGCAAGAGGGACAATCATAAACTACATGTGGGTCTAGATACAGCCGAAGCGATGAGGAAGTGGTGGCAAGTTTGTGCGACAATGGAGGGACATGAGGGCGAAAAGAGCAGGGATCCAGGTGGAAAAATTGTCCCAGCATTCTTGCGCACCTCGCTCTTCTAGCTAGTCCAACTTCGCAAGTCGTTTTCTGCAATAGGGGTCATGCAAACAAAACAAGCCTGTAAGGTACCATACAGGAAATATCGATAGTGTAGAACGGATGTAGATTTGACCAATCAGAGGCCTCCAGACTGCAGAACTGTCTGCGGTCACCTACAGTTTTGAAAAGGTGCAGCAGGGTGTCTGCAGCAGGGACGGAGGCACATTTGCATTCACTGCGGCACACGCAGTCGACTTGGTTTCTGAGTATAAATCAGCCTTCAGAGCAGTACTTTCTAACCCCGAAATCTCACATCCGCTGCCGTCTCCATTATTCATAGGTGTTATTTATATTTTGAGGATTTGGGGGGAAAAAAATGGAAGAAAATTCACATATTTGCATAAGAGCGCTACCTGCTCAATTTGTGACTGTTTTTCAATGCTTGCAACAAAACTAGCAGCAGTAGCGGAATTTGGAGAAGCAATCCACTTCTTAAATCTATCTTTGCTCTCCTCTAATTTATCCTGAAGCTCTGCAATCGCACTTTTTCTCTCACTCCCAGTTTTGTGGTCGCCTGCATATTTAGGATGCGCTCGTCTTGCAGGCTATGACCACTGATATCTAAGGCTACGTCCCAAAATTTTGTTGAAAGAAATGCTTACATTTCTTGTTTATATGTATCTATTATACAAATGTTTACAGCATTGGAAAACAATGCTGTAAACAATGCAGTTTAAAATAAACAAAAAAAAATTATATCATACACTTTTGAAAAATCCCTAGGGAGCCACAATGGGGGCGCTAAAGAGCCACATGTGCCTCTGGAGCCAACACCTGGCCTATAGATTCAAACAGAACCAGCCTTCATTCACCGCCCATCACTCGTAAGCCCTTTTGTCCGGTAACGTAACAATTTACTCACAAAGCTGGTAAAGAATGGATGCTAACTTCTTCCTACTGTTCTGTGAGCTAATTTAATTTCTCAGGAGCTTCAGCAGCAGTACATCATATATCACATACTCACTAACCATTTAAAACAACTATTTTCATTAGTTTAAGTAAAAATTATTGAAATACTTGTGATTATATTAAACTACACTTACAATATTCACCACTGTTAGTCGCCATTTCCCTTTTTCCTCTGAGCACAGTGCAGCTGGGTGGCTTGGACTTGCAATCTATAACGCAATACGCAAGGCTACTAAAGATACAGCAGGCCTGTCCTTCCAACCTAGTCAACAGAAGGCTGCATTTGTCTCCACCATACAAAGGAGTCCTTGAATCCAAAGAAGCCACGGCGCCGTGTTGTGACGTAATCGGCCAACAAATCTGGCATTCGGAGGATGCAGCTGCCAAATTCGAACACAGCACCTATGTAAATGTCATGGTTTGATGCTTTGTGAAATGGCACCACAGTTATTCACTGAAACTACTCTCTAAAGCCCTTCATGTGAAGGCAACTGTAAATGTCTTGTGAGGATAATTTGTATGATCTTGAACTGAGGTTTTATGAGAGTGTGGAAAAAGCCCTACAGCAGGAGAAAGCAAGCGTTGAAAGTATTAAAGGTTACACTGTTTTCTAACTGGTGGCCACCAAAGGAAGCAATCAGCTTTGCCATCAGGTTATCAGTAAGCACCACATAGTGTTACCTTGAAAACAGAAAGTGAGTGTTGCACATCTAATTTTTTTTCTAAAATTTTTATTACAGAATATTACAGCATTAATTCTTTAATTATTCTAAGCATTGCAGTTATCCATATGTTTAGCACAGTTTCAAACCATACATTATTACCGATTAATTTTAGTAGTTGGCTGAATACAGATTTGAATTGGGGTCTAATGATGCTCAAGGGACAATTTCTTAATTTTTTTTTTTTTGCATTTCTTTCTTCAGAAGTTAGATATTTTGAGTTTTGGCATGCCTGTCATAGGCTGAATTTCAATTTTATAATTAGGGGAAAAAAATCAAAGCAAATAGAGGGTTGCTGTTATCATCAGCTGGGTTATCTTTAAGTGGATAACCCTCTGACTTTAAATTTTCCTCATATTGTGGCATTTCTTTAGGCTCTCAATCACAGACTGCTCAGCATGACAGAACATGTCTTTGTTTTTGTTTTTATTTTCGTTTAATCTAAGTGAAAGGGCTCCATAGTCCATTAGCCCGATAAAAGAACAACAAACCTACAGAGACTCTCTGTCCCTCTCTCCTCATAAACATTTGTATCTAAAATCCCATGCTTTGTTTTTGTTTTTCTGTTTCTACAGACTATAAAAAATATATAATTAAAAAGAAATGTTTATTAGTAATTCACTCTTTATATTGATTCATTTAACTATTCTTGATTCCACATGTTTGGTGTGTACCTTCATTGAATACAGAAGATGTTTCTGTTATAGCCCATACTTAGATTATTCTACTATGTGAAATAAGAAAGATAATTGTAAAATATTTTGAGCTTTTGTCTCATTGTTGTTTTATTTTGCATGGTTTATCCTAATCAGATATTTTTTTCAACCTTGACAGATTTGGTATGTGATTATGCATGTTTGGATTTGGACTAATGTTTTTAAAATCAATCAGTAAAGATGGTAAAGTTCACATTAATGTTCTGTTAATAAAAAACTCTTCTGAAACACCATCATTTTGTTGTTGAACTTTGAAAGATATGTAGTATTTTAGTCACATATACAACTGCAGACTTTAATAACCCCAGGGCTGGTTAATGCTGCGCATGTTTTCATACCGAACAGCTGGCTAAGGTGCCAAGGCAACACGTATATATTTGCAGTCTGTTTTATGACATATTGAAAATCCAGCTCATAACATATTTCAGTGTGTTCTATTTAATCACACAGTATGTAGACACACGTTATGAAAAGTTAGTCCACCTGCTTCAAAAGCATTGGATTAAATTAACCATCATAAAAAGTAACGACACAAGTTACAGCTCCTCTCAGTGTGGCCAACTCCCAATCCCTGATAGTTTACAGAGCAGCATTTGATAGTCTGCTTTGGCTGTCTGAATGTGTGTAGGATAGAACTAAATTTAAATGAATTGACTGCACTGAGTGAGTTTTATCTTAAATGTTTGGATTTATTAGAGTGTTTGATTGAATTGTCTTGATTTTACATGTGACTT
The DNA here is from genome assembly GCF_000732505.1 of Cyprinodon variegatus. Classification (NCBI taxonomy): domain Eukaryota; kingdom Metazoa; phylum Chordata; class Actinopteri; order Cyprinodontiformes; family Cyprinodontidae; genus Cyprinodon; species Cyprinodon variegatus. Next base: position 104,079 of record NW_015151699.1, read on the forward strand.
TGGTCAAATGCTTTCCCTGTTAACTCTTCTGTTGCCATTTTAACTTAAATATTTCTATAAAGAAATTTCGAAATCTACCTTGGTTATATAAAACATAAAAAAATACAATTTAACAACAATAGATCCTAATTTTGATTTATTCACCTAAGGAGTGTGATCAGATATTGTTGAATATTTTGAAAGCATACCCCTTTATGCAACAGCTACACAAAGAGCATCTAAATTGGCCCCTATTTAAACCCTGACACAAAACAAGGCTCCATGTGTTAAATACTGTGGCGTAACTGATTTTCTAAGCCAGTGCAAAGGCTGTCTAATGAGATCTAATTACATCATGATCCTAATTGATGTGTCTGTCAAGGCTAAGCATTGGGGCTGGAGACATGTCTGCTTTGAAAAGAGACATGGAAGGAAAATGTTGCTATGTCCCTGAAAATTAACAAGAGTAATATAAAAAGAAGAACGCCAAGAATCAAACAAAAAAAGAGTATTTTCTATGAACCCTGCCTTGTTGCTGAGCAGAACAGTTTTAGTTCTATAATATATGCATACATGTGCCTGTAGCTTTCTTTGCACCTGCATGGGGGCATGTACACAAACGTGCCTTGTTTGTAACTTTGTGTGGGTTTAACTCACACTATTCCAGTGTGATGTTCTTTCAGTGTAGCTTGCTGTGCGTTAGCTCTCTGTTGCATAGATATTGAGGCCAAGGAATGGCCACGGGGGTTTACATCTAATGCAGATTTAACACCTGGGTGTAGCTATGCTGCACAAACATTCCTTCTTGGAAGACTCTGAACCTCCACCATAGGGTATATGACTTTGAACAGTGCTGGTTTCTGTGTGTTTGTGTTTTTTAAAGGGGGGTATGTTTGCATGAGGCAGGGAAAAAGAAAGATGACGACAGAGTTATTTTAAAGGGTCTTTGTATTATGAATGTGATGGTTAGTAAAAATATCTCTTATATCTACTATGAGTAAAAAACAAAAAAACAAAAGAAAAATTCAAAAAACTTAATTCTCTGTAATTCCAGTCAGAGCCGTTGCATTATACTTATTAATAAGTTGGTAACAACTTATTTGCAAATATTTATAATAGGGCTGAAACAATTATTTGTAATAATTGTGATTTATCAATTATCAAAATAATTGTCAACAAATTTGGTAATCAATTGATCGTTAACTGGATTATAGAGACTCTAAACATGCATTTAGTAGTCAGCGCAATCCACAAAGCAGTAGTTATACCAAGATTGTAAAAACAATATAAGTACATTTTGCATTTAAGATAACAAAAACTTTTTCTCCCGTCAATATGCTCTATCCGAACTCCTCAAGTGGAAAATTTGAGTTTCACCTCGTTTAATTTCATAAAAACTCTTCTTTAAGGGACCTTTGGCTATCTGATTGGTAATCAGTTAATTGAAAAAAAAAAAAAGATCAGTTGATTAATTGATTTGCAAAATAATCATTAGTTGCAACGCTAATTTATAATTAAGAGGCAATAGTTTTCATAGATCTGAACAGACTAAACAAGTGGATCCTGAGCATGGCCGAAGCCATGCAAAGACTGCTTAGGCAAATCCTGGGCACAACTTCTTGAGCTGTATTTTCAGTGTAACGGTTACAGAGTCAAATGATGGTATTTGTGAAAGTGTACCACACAAAATTCAGTCGTATGCAAACATGACTTACACTGTTGCAACTTAACTCATTGCTTACATTCATTTGATTCTAATTTCTTAATTACAGTATGCTCTTTGGC
>NW_015151699.1:107637-108404 GCF_000732505.1 Cyprinodon variegatus
GGAAAACATGCACACACCATGCAGAAAGTCCCCTCAGGTTTGTAAAAATTATGCTGCTTTGCAATCTATTTAAATCAATCAGTTTCAAATAACAGGAACTGGACTGAATTTACTTTAGAGTAAACAGCAGTGTACCATTGCATATGTTCAACTGAATGTTCAAATAAATGACTGTAGCTTTTCACTGCTAAAATAGCAAATCAATGCTGACTGACCTTTTATTATGTTAGCTGAAAATAAACTAACAGCAATATGTATTGTTATTAAAAACACTCACTACAGTGATTTCTGCCTTAATAGTTTTCATCAAAGAAGTACATTTGAGTCATTTTCCATCCTCTTTTCCTTTGTCACCTTTGTTGTTGTAAATATTTTAAAGGATTGGACAGGTGAAGTTTTAAAGTATGTGTATCTTTTATCATATCAGAATAAATGGAACTGATCCTCAATCAATGCCTGTGGCATATGATTAAAAAACTCGCAAGTCAGAGGTAAACTCCAGGAGTTACAACATATTTGCTTAAAGGCCAATGCTTATTATAGGACTTTTGATTATTAACCTTGGTAACAAAGAGGAACTAATTAGGAGCCAATGGCAATGAAATCAAAGAAGAATGAATGAAAAACTAATGGGTAGTTAAACAGTTCTCACTGCTGACCACAAAATTTAGCTACATTAATAGATACAATCTTAGTAGTTTAAAGAAAACAGTATGTCATATATCTTTATTTAAAGATTGTATCTCAAAATTATTGCTTATCATTAG
>NW_015151699.1:108754-109094 GCF_000732505.1 Cyprinodon variegatus
TCTTTAAAGGATTCTTAAACAATATTTGGAGGAGCAAGCAGATCCCCCCCTAAACCAGAAGGGGTCGCTTGATGTATTGATGTGCTGGTCAAGCAAGAAAGCATAGGGAAAGAAGACGATGAGAGCAGAACAAACACCAGACGCTTCAAACTTACACTGTGCCTTTTTTAGAAACTTAGGAAAGGATTTTAAGGAAATTGTTACCAGAAGTGCACCTCATGCCAAGGAGCAATTAATTAAAATGCGATAAAAATCCAAATCATGTGCTAGTTTTACCTATAGATGTTGCTTGGCGGAGGTCTGCACTCTACAAGTGCTTTTCTAGTTTTTTTTTTTTTTT
>NW_015151699.1:109104-113306 GCF_000732505.1 Cyprinodon variegatus
TGTTCTATCTTAGGTGTTATTTTTATTGTTTTTTTTCATGCTTTTTGAATTAGACGGTCTCTGTTACCTCATGGTAATCTTTAGGTAACTTCACTGATTCTTTCGAATATTCAAGTCAGTACTGTTTTTGAGCATAACCAAGTTGTTGCTGTGCAGTACAATATAAAATGAATATCAGCAAATTCTTAATATCACTTTAACACTAACGTTTAAAGAGGTCTGCCCCAACACTAACCCACACTTCCACTGCGGGCCAGAAGTCTGGAAAAAGCAGTATGTTTATGCAAGGGGGAAATATATTTTATAAAATATGTTATGAAAATTGGATTATTCTTAGTTTAAAAAACATGAATCAGTATTAAACATTGTCAATGTTTCTGTACATCTATATGTTATTTAGTCACCATGGCGCCGATTCAAGGCAGCAGCCAAGAGCAGTTCCTCTTGACAAATTTCACAAAATACGCCGCTTAAAGCGATACAAACCAGACATCAAATGAGCATCTATGATCGCCAATGCCTGCTGGAGCTACAGTCACAAAATGTTTTAAATACTGACATTTTTGACCGTTACAAAGCTACGGAGTGCTACAGATGGATGTCAATAAAACAACAGCGGAAAATAACTGATGGAGGAAGAGATGCGTGAGACGGAGAAAGTGAGGCTGCACAGGGGGCTAACTGCAAAGCTAAAGAGCGATCCCCACAGACTACTGCTTCCATCAGTCCTGCTCTCCAACGGCAGCTCGTTGGATAACAAAATGGATAATCTCGGACTCGAACTCTCTTCAAAAAAGGAGATATTTAACTGCGGCGCAATCATTCTGACGGTGTCTTGGCTACGTCCAGCAGTACCGGACAGTGCTAATGGCCTGGGGGGGCTGATGCTGTACCCCGCCGATAGAAACAAAGAGCTCTGTGTGAATAGAGGCTCCTCTGAAACTGTTCCCAGGCAATCTTCGGCATCTAGAGGGCAAGCAAATCCCTCTGCAGGTGAAAATGAGGAAGGCACTCTAGTAGATGCTTCACTGCCAAAGGCTTAAACATCCCCAGCCAGCTCCTCCCGGTTCCACACCTTGTCCAGCACTGTCTATCGCTGCTAAAACCTGCCGATGGCACCACTGCTTCTATAGTCAGCCTCTTCAACCCTGGGGGCTACCACCCTCAAAGCATTGTCATCATCGTCCTCTTCCTCTCCTGAGCCAGGAGAAGTGCTTCAGGAGCTGGAGGCAGTAGTAGCAGCTCAACAATAACTTGCTGCTTACCTTACCAAGGCTGAACTTTGAAAAATGAAACTGTCTAGAGAGCTGTTCTAAACGAAATTTATTTTTGTCTACACTTGTGTATACAAAATGTACAAAATATACAATGACAAAATAAATCTGTCTATGTCTAAGTCTATGTCTAAGAAATAATTCAAATGCCCATTAGAAGTACTTAGCAACTTAATGGCTTCATATTTCTTTGACCAAGATGGTACTTATTTTCTCTCTTTACAGAGGCTTAGACAATTAAATTTTGACAACACAATAATAGGTTAAAATAAAGTCAGTCTGCATTAAATCTCTTCTTTCTGTCCAGAGTAAAAAAATAAATATATATATCTATATATATATATATATATAGGTTAAAATAAAGTCAGTCTGCATTAAATCTCTTCTTTCTGTCCAGAGTAAAAAAATAAATATATATATCTAAAGATATATAGATCTATATATATTTTTTTTACGTTCAAAGGAAATGCTGACATTAAAACTGCTTGGGAATCTGCATAAAAAAACCCAACACTGTAAATGTGTTTAAAATAAATCAGTACGATGAAAGCAATTTTTCTGATGCTTTTTGGTTGATAAGTATGCTCTGAATCGACAGGTCCACCAGCTCAAGCACATATTAAATACAATTTTGAGCAACCTGTGCAAGACATGAAACTACAACAATGTGCATATTAATTACTTGGGATAGGGTGTGTAATGTTTAACTGTATTCAGTGTCATGAAATAAGTTACAATTACTTTCTGTCTTCAAGGTAATGAAACTGTTATCCCATCTGCTGTTTAAGGATCGTTGTGTTTTTTTCTTTTTTCAAAGTTTTGAAGTATGTTTTTCTCTCTCTCCCACTTTCATTGTTCTGCAGCTGCTGTCAGACAGCCAGATCAACATGGTGAAGGTGGTGAACTCCGTCAGCGATGCTCTTAATGCCATGCAAAAGGAAAATGTGGGTCTAAAGGCTCGGGTCAAGGCAGATCTACAGAGGGCGCCAGTCCGAGGGGCGCGGCTCAAGGGCTGCTCTAATGGTAAGAAAAATGAATCAAAATTAAACTTAATGCACTTTTGTTTTGCAGTGTTTAGGTTCACTATATTGAACAGATTTGTATGAAATTTTATTGTCCCCCAGCCTTTGTGTAATTTCTGTATAAGCAACCCACATGCTAATCTTTCACCTTCCTTTCCAGCTTTACCTTCTATTCTTCAGAATTCTGGTGCTGTGTGATCTTCCTGTTATCCATCTCTCAGCCTATTCGTTCAATTTAACTTCTCCAGGCAATGCGGGCACCTTTCTGTGGGCTATATCTCATGCGTATTATTCAGTGGCCTTGGTAAAAACATGAAATATTTCACTTTAGATGAGAGATGACTCGTGTCCACAGAGAAAGGCCTGAGGCATTGTCCCATTGGAAGCCTTTTAACCAGGCATACCTGGTGGCATTCCCCTACTGAATTTGCTTTCACTAAAAGTCCGGTAGCACAGTTGAGGGATGCTTCTCCACAGTGCAAAACATACACTCACAGGCAACTACTTTAACTTAGTTTCCTGTTGGAGAGAGGAAATATTATTCATTTTGTTTAAAAAGATGAAAAATGAGTTTTTCTTTTTTAATGCTATACATTTAAAGTATAAAATATTTGTTATTAGCCTACACTTTACTTCATACATATAAGCTTTATACACAATTTTTCACAATTATGGTTTAAGGAGATATTCTACATCCACCAAATTTAATTTTATGTGTATTTTATTTTTTGGTTTGATTAGTGTAGCTTTTTTCTGGTGTGTAGTAGAAACCCATCACAAAAAGTTTATTTAGCTAATCTTAATTTTTTTTATTAAATCATCCATTTAAAAGACGAAAACCAATATTCTAAGCTTAAGATTGAAACAGTTTTTCTTGGAAAGCTGTTACACTAAAAAGTTTTTAGTTAAAAACTAAATGCTGAGACATCATTTGCTTTTTCACTGAGCAAAACTTTGCCTTTGATAGTAAGTTTAACAATTCATTATGCTCTATTGAGCATAAACCTTATACACAAAACATGGGCATACAGGTATTGTTATTTAATGAAAAACTTTTCTCTATATTAGCACAAAAATTTTTATTTATCAGATATAAGCTTTGAAATATGTTGAATGTGGTTCAAATAATTATTGCACAATATATGCATAACTGTACAGAATAGAACTATTTTATTAGTACTGTATGCTGCTGCTGGAAGCTCTGTCCATGGTGCTGAAAACTGACACTAGCAGGCCACTCCATTGTTACGCAGCTCTTGCCTGATGATCTGGCATGCCTGCTGATCTGAATCTTAGCTTCTTACAATATTAACAGTTATTTGAAACAAAGCATTAATTAAAAAGGGCTATAAATTATAAAAATGTCAGATTTTAGCAGAACGTTTCCCATTGGGATAATTTATACAAACTTCTTTTTGATGGATTGTCTTGTGGCTGTATTTTAGTATCAACAACACAGATTTTTCTTTTAATTAACACTAATGAAAGCCTTGTGAGCCAAAACTTCTTGTTGGCATTGAACCAAACACTTTTATGTTGTTGTTGCTAAAATGTTTATGTCTGAAAATAGCATAGGCTTGTCATGTTACATAGAGTCAGGCTACAGGGTAAGACTGTGGTGACAATTACATCAGCCTGCTGTGGCTCTAAGAGAACAGATCAAAGGCGGTTTCATTTCAATTTTTTCCCACAGAGCTTAGAGTTCAGTCAAATGACCTTCAGGCTTTATTATTCCTTTCTTGGAAGGGCAACAATAAGAATTCGTAGCTGATAGAAAAAATAGAATTTAATTTAAAAACATAAATAACTATATCTTTTTATATTCTTTCTACATCTTTTTACATTTCCTATGATAATAGCTTGAGTTATTTTAATTCACAGATATTAATTTACTTTTCAATTTTTA
>NW_015151699.1:113347-139387 GCF_000732505.1 Cyprinodon variegatus
GTTTTTTTGGTTTTTTTTCTTCTTTTTTCCCCTTTTGCTTGAATCTGCATGCTTAATCCAGGTCAATAATATTGTAAATAAGATCAACACTCTCAAAGCTCAAACTACTAGTAAAAATTATGTTTTATTATTATTTATTATTAGTACTGAGGTGATGGTATTTTAACACCTTTTTTTTTGTTTTTGCTTTGTTTTAAGGGTTTGTTGTCATTTTAAGGGTAGTGTGCTGTTGTTGTGTTTGGACAGTGAAACTTTATTTTACCACACAAGATTTAAGGCTTCATATATTCTGAGAATAAAAATGGTGCAGTATACAGCCTCTTGTCTCTAGTGAAGAAACTTTATTTATAAATCTAAACTCTTGGATCAAACATGTTGGTATATGTGGCCTTTTCTTAACAATATTATCATTTTATTGTATAACACAGATGTATGTTATTTATGAATTACATTTAATAATCTTTAAAAAAAAATGCAACAAAGCCTCATTTCATTTTGTTGTGTTCTTCTTCTCCTTTGGCTTAAATCCATCCTTAACTGTTAAATACATGCACTCTTCATTGGCATGAATTTTACATTAACTCTGGACTTTGAAGATGCTTGAAACTGGTCTTTTATCAGTTTGGAAGAGTCATTCAACAAGCAATTTCACTGTTGTTTTAAAATAAGAAACTTGCTGATAAGTTTCAATTTATTCAGCAATATTTTTATAAATTAGAGTCAAAGTTATATATAAATGCTTAAATATATGCAAATACATTGCAACACCAGACTTTACTGACAATAAAAGTAATTGTACAGCATTTCATAAGTCCTGTCGGAGAAATCTTTAGTGTTGGTTTAAAAAAACAAGTATGTCTGAAGCAGCAAAGGTTAACTCAGGGAGAACAAGCAAACTCTGGTGGCTTATTCAAAATCAATTAATAGTAAAAACAGGGAGGTGTGTCCACTTGAATCTATAGTTGTATCCTTGAGTTGTATCCTTGAGCTCACAGTGGCAAAATCAGGACTAAACTTAACTAACAAATGTAGAGAATATGTAGCCAATTGTTTCTAAATGAGTTACAGACCAAATATGTAGATGTAAGGCATGAATTGACCCCCTTTGATGTGGGGAGTTTAACAGAGAGAGACAAAAAAAAAGGCATAAAGGACATTTCTGTGTAGACAAAACACAATTATTACCCTTTTTGTTTAAATATTGTCCATCCTCTGTTAGAATACAGATGATTTTATGATGATTGGGGTAGCTGCTGCTCTACATGACTTTATTTGATCTCCAACTGTATTTGAAAGGGAACAGAGGCTCATGTGTGATTCATCACTATTAAAGTTTTCCCTAACTCCATCTGCTGGTGCTGTGATCTTTTTACAAATGTTATCTACCTCTTGTCAAGATGCATATGGCTTTGCCTCTTGTTGTACTTAATGGAAAGCATTTGGATTCAAATATATTTACAGTGCCAAATATGATTGTGGTTACAGCTGCAAGTTTACTGCGGTATGTTTCGTCCAGCTTTGCATATCTAAAGACTGTAGATTTGACCAATTTCTTTTTCCTAAATAGTTTAGAATCAGAAAGATTAAATAGCATTTGTGGATGTCAATTTTTGGGTCTTGGTTGAGACTTAACTGTCCTGTCCTGTTGTTGATATATATGTTTTTTATCTAAAGAAAAATGTATATATAAATTGTAGTTTTGGCCTTATGCTCAGGGTCTGAGCATAAGGCACTTGGTGGAGATTCAGAGGTTGAATCTCCACCTATTGTACATCTCAATGCCATCTGCATTTGATAACAGTTTAACAGTTTTAACAGTATTTCCCTTTATCAAGCTCTACACCTCATTTGATCCGTTCCTTTTTGTTTGTTTGTCCTTGCTCAAGAAAAGCATTTAAATGCAACAAGCTACAAACACTGCCAGGTTTTCATTTAGTGGACTTGGTTGTAAAGTTTATTTTACAAGTGTCTTTTGTGATACATTTCTCTGACATATCATTTTGCATGTAAGCCCAACAGCTAAAATTTGGTTTAATATGACCAGAGTACCTTAATAGCACATGTATAATTTGTCCCCAAACTCTGATATACTTTTTGATCCCAGACAAAGAAAAGCATCTCCAAAACATGTTTGACACTTCAGTTAGGTGACATCTGGAAGCATTTGGTCATACAGGATTTTATTAATTAAAGTAAATTACAAAAGAGATCAAAATATCGTCAAATTTGCATAATAAAGACAAACAAATGTAAGTAATTTTAAACATAAAAACATGTCACAAAAATCCAAGTTTTATGGACAGTATTTGCAATATGGTCAATATAAATTCTACCTACTGGACATATTTTTCTCCCCTTTTTCTCCTCAGAGCTTCTGTCAGGACAATCTAAAACTATGCAGCAAGTGGAAAACTGAGTTTTTGTGGAGAATTTTCTTGAAATTTTTATAGATTTCAAGGCTGAACTAAAGAAAAATAAAACTAAGCTAAGAAACCTGCAAAAATCATTCTACTTAAAAGCCATTTCATATAATTAGAATAGAATTCAACTTTTTGTCATTCCACTGTCACAAGTACAGAGCAACGAAATGAATTCTCTGCATTTAACCCATCCCCTTGGGGAGCAGTGGGCTGCCATTGTGAGGCACCCGGGGAGCAGTGTGGGGTTAAGGGTCTTGCTCAGGGACCCAGAGTGGCAGTCTGTGGGAGTGGGGGATCGAACTCACAACCTCAGGATTCAAAGCCCAATGCCCTAACCACTAGGCCGCCACTCCCCTCCCCATATGATGATCAACAGTTATTTTCTTTCTAACTCTCTATCCTCATTAGACAGACAGGTGTTTGTTTTGTCTTTCTCTTTTTATTTAAATTGTTATTTAATTCAGTTTATTTATATAGCTCCAATTCACAGCACATCAGTTTGAGAAATCTGCCAGCATTCAGTACGCACCCATGGATGTTTTTGATTTTCCTCGTCTTCATCGTCTGTGAATATTAAAATGTTTCCCTCACAATGCTGTTTTTACTAATTTCCCTAAAGGAGCTATTGGTTTTTCAAAATCACATGAATTTAAACTGCTGGTTGTAAGGTGTGTCTCTGCTGTATCTACAACATGATTCCTGAGTTGGATGAAGCCAGAATCGGTGCCCTGCTTTTCATCTAATAAAAGGATTTGCAGTGCAGTGCTGCTGCACCGGGACTCGGGCATTTTAGAATGCAAATGCTACTTCCTCAGTCATCTATGCAAAAGTAATTTAGTGCAAGAACAAGAATGTTTATGTTATTTACTATGATTTATAAACTAATATTAGTCAATAAAGCAAATATAATTGAAAAGCTATAGTAATAAAACTAGCAATGAGTACCAGTTTGCAGCTGAATAAACATAGCCCTAAAACCCATTGAATTTAATGTTGTGTTATTTGTGTTGAAAGTCGGGTTCAGCTGCTCTAGGACACTTTTCAGCTAGTTTAGAAACTAGATTGAAATACAGCAAATGTTCTAAATATCACATATATTTTTTTCGACATTGGTACCATATTCACGTATATTGGCGAACAGAGACCATTAAAGACCCTATTTTCTTTTAAACTTCCTGGCGGTTTTAATTCCCACTTATACTTTTACTCATACTGCATATAGACACAGCATTATGGCCCCTGATACAGTAGTTGTGGTAACTAATATTAAATAGTCTTCATAGTCTATATGATTCGGTTAAAATGTCCACAGCTGTTATTGATTTATTTTTCCAGAAACAGAGTATTATATTATAAAAACACTGTAAAGTACAATACTCTATTTGTCTTCTTTCTCTATCTGTGTTTTTTTATACACTTTTCTAAGGTGCACATTGTGTGACCATTTCTACACTAACCTTTTTATGTGAACACCACAATTTCCTCATTGTGGGACAATAAAGGGATTTTCTATTCTATTCTAAGATACCTCTGTAAACATATGTTTGAAATTAATTAAACAAACATTTATTATACATTCCAAATACTTTTAAAATGGCAGAAACAAATGAAATTGAGTTCTGGATGGAGAATATTTAAAAAAGAAGATTTATCTTAAATACAAAATGCATTTATTTTTGGATTTTTTTTTAGTTCATTAATGAACTAAAAATTGCTTCCCTGATTGACATGTTTAGTTTGTTTACTGCAGTAAGTTATTATTTGATAACTTAATGATTTGAGCATCATTTCAATGTTTAGATATCTTTGTATTGAAATTTGACAAAAGCTATTTCCCACCTTACAGATTATCGCTAAGTTGTTGCTTGTCTTTGTCACTCTACATCTGATTATGGTTGTGCCACATCCACTCTTTGTTTTCTGATCAATGCCAGATGGGACTTTGTGTTCTGTTTAATCAGCAGGGCTTGTACCTTGAAACACTCATTGAGTAGGAATTTTTTTGTGATGTCCTAGATGAGTTGTTGTGCTTTTGGAGCATTCTTTTGTGGCTGCCCACTCCTGGGAATGTTCACCTTTGTTCGGTTTCCTCTAACTGTGGATAATAGTTCTCTTTATGGTTGACCGTGAGTCGCAAAGCCTCAGAGAGAGCTCATTACTGACAAATGTCATTGAATCTGCTTTCACATCTGTTCTTGGATCATTATTTATTTATTTTTTATAGCATTGAATATAATGGTTTTCAAGATCTTTTTGCTTAATTAATGTTGTTAGATGTTAGGGTTGTCTTATTTCTTAATTTCACAGGTCTGACAGTTATTAGGGATGGATGTGGCTGGAAAAACTGAACTGGACAAATTTGTTTAACTACGCATATACATGTATGCAAAAATTAAAAAATTAGTAATAGGTAGTCTGAAAGAGATATTTCTGATAGCAAATAAATTAATAACTCTCTGTGTTCATACAGATCAATTAAGAGAATTTATATTTGCAGATCAGCAGACGTCATGTACAAACCATTTATGGCATGTGTGCCTTCATTACTATGCAGATCATAATTTAATGACAAAACTGCACAAAGTAAAGCAACTTTCCAAATCTGTCACTCAACTGCTACAAGAATTTTTGCATATTATTTAGGCAAAAAAATTGACTGATTCTGATAATTGTGGCATGTTTGATAAAAAAGAGAGAGGATGCAAAGACACATGGGGGGAGTGCTCATCTCTTACCTTTCGCATTGGAGATGCTTTTCTCCCTTGATTCAACAAAGCATGACATACACTTATGTTCTATGTGTTTGCACCTTTTTTCATGTCTCATTTTTCAGAATTTTATGCTTAACTTTAGCTATATTCATCAATTCATTGTTTTAATTGAGTTTTTAGCACTTAGAGATAGACAACCTATGTGAGATGCTTAATAGATATTATTCAGTATTATACCGTAATTATTATTTTTAAATAATTTTTATCATTAATACCTCCACCGACAGGGCTTAGAAGCTCATTTGTCTTTTGCAACCATTCTCAACTGCCCATAGCACATGCAACCTGCGCATTTTAATAGCCGGGACAGAAATGGTTTGCACGTCTTAACATTTGCAAAGCAAAGTTTGTAGATCACCCACACAGTAACCACTTATTTGATGCATTAAAAAAAATGCACATTCAATTTTGCGCCCCTTGTTATGAATCTTTTAAGATCAGGCTATAGGGGTGACGTGTCTGCAAAGGAGTAGATCTTGTCTCACTGAGAGCTAACAAGGGTCACTGCTGCTACATAGCATGTACAGTTACTGCCTTCTAAGATTGAGATTACGTATGTAAACTTGATTATTTAAAAATTTAAATATTATATTGTTCAGATTCCAATATTTTGGTCCAAAAACTGTTCCATTAATTTACAAGTTCTTTATCATCACATTGATATTTCCTTAGACAGAAATCAAAATGTCATATTAATCTGATAATGGAGGGGATCCTGATAGATTTTCTTGCTCTACTTAAGGGGTCATTTAAGTGAAGTCCTTGTGAGCATTTCATATTTATAAGTAAGCATGTTTCAGACGCCCTGTGGAATGTGATTTTAGTTTCCTGGGATAAAAAAGGAGGAAAGGGAGATGTTAATGCTTATGTGTGACGATGGGGAAAGTCGGAATCTGTTAGCTGAGGGTGACAATGAGAAGCAGAAAAAAACTTAATGGAGATAAACATTTCATGCAGTGCAAAAGGAAACTTATATAGCCTTTTGAAGGGCTCACTTAGCTGTTTTAAATTCAAGATTTTGACCCTGTGAAGTCTGCATACATTATCTATACTACTGCCCCCATCACAGAGTTCCTTTTTTTACCTTCTTGGGAATAGATTCAGTATTCTCTGGGATACAGGGGTTTCTTAGCCACAAACAAGTATCCCTCTGTTCCTCCCATCTCCGGTTTAGGAGCTCTTTCTGTCTCTCTCACAACTTCTCCTCAGGATTCTCATCTTAAATTCTGCAGCGCGTATAGTATTAAAATGTTTAGACTGTCCTATCATGAATATATAAGGCTTCTCTTTTTATTTTAAATATTTTTTTTCTTTTTGGCTCTTACAACTTAGAATATCTCAAGTCTTACCTAAAAAGCCTCTTCCTCTCTATGGTTTTGCATCTGTGCTCTACATTTCCTCCATTTCCCCCACATATTTCTGCTTTTTTTTTTTTTTTTTTTTTTTTTACAATTGTTTGGTTGTTGCTTGATATTGTATTTCATAATAAACTGTGTCATTTACTGAAATGTATTTATCATTCATGGAAATAGTATTATCATACAATATTTAAACTGTCTGTATTGTTTGTTAAAAAAAAAAAGAGACAGACAGGCAGGCAAGTAGACAGATAGATAACACTAGCACTATTCCACTATTAGACAGTTATTGTCTAAAGGAAAATCTAAATGCTCTGTAATGGGCTGGAAATTAGCTTAGACAATGTTTAGCAGGAGTATTGATGTGCCATGTTGTTTTTCCCTTTTTTTCCTTTGCACTCCTGAACTTCAATGTATTTTATGGTGATTTTATTTTTTTAAATTTCCCCGAAATAGTTAGCAGATGTTTTTTTCTCTTTTATTTATTTTTTACCACTATATTTATTGCAATAGAAATCAGAACAAATGGGCATGATTGAGATTTTCCATTCATCTTTCATTCATCAGTATCATAAAATAAACTAGTATAGCCATCTTCAGTCACAAATCGAAGTATACCCACTAAGAATGTCTAACTGTCTTAAAGGCCAAATAAAATCTATTAATTAAAACAAGGAACCCAAATAGTGGTGCTGTAAACGAACCAAGACAAAGCCTTCTACTAAAACTGACAGAATGGGCTAGGGCAGCACTGAAACAAGTGAATGTAGGAGCCCTAATCTTATGCTCGATGATATCTAGCCTTTGCTTTACATGCTCATGGTTAAGAACAACTGGATATCACCCTGATCACCTTTTGTAACTGGAACTACTGGCTTAGTTAAGTAAGGAAATGGAGCTGATTTGAAGTATAATGGAGGTAAATCCACCTTTCCTCAGAGAAAAAATGTCCTAAACATTCAACCAGACCTACATTGGAATGATTTAGATCAACACATAAACATATGTTGAAATAAACCAAAGTCCCGACATAAATCAAATGAAAAAATTTGTGGCAGGACTTGATAATTGGCTGTTCACTCCCTCTCTCCCTTCAATCTGTAAGAGCTAAAACTCTTTGTCCAAAATGAATATCCACACTTTGCAGAGAGGTTTTATTTGATGATTACTTGTCTTAGTGGCCTGAATATCAATGATTTTCATAATTTTTATGTCTCTTTCTGCTTAAAGTCTGGAAAACTCTACTCGTCCTAATCTTCATTAGCTTGGACTAGTTTGTGTTAATCTCTGACAATGAAATATGCCTTTTTATGTGATTACGATTTGGCAAGGAATTTTTGAAAGACTTCACTATAATAATACTTTTTTGTAATAAAATGTATCAGCACATTTTATTTCTTAACTTACGGTATTTAATTGAGCTAAAACAATTTAAACATGCCACGACTATATCTGTTCTTAAATAGAAGTCGGTGTAAAGAAAGTACAGTCCTTTCTCCTTGAAAATTTATTGTGGGTCTGATTTATTTATGTGTCCTTCCTTTCACCTCTTCCAAGGCTCTCGCCCCCGCGACTGTGGTGACCTGTACGCCAGTGGTCAGAGAGAGGACGGCATCTACTCTGTGTTTCCCGTTCACCACCCTACAGGCTTCCAGGTCTACTGCGACATGACCACGGACGGAGGAGGCTGGACGGTGAGTCACTGCTGATGCAGTGGCAAACACACAAACATGTAGTGCTTAAGCCTTTTTTCTTTTAATGGTCCATTTTAGGGTTTTCTATGTATTTATTCTGGGGTCATAATCAAGATTAAAATGGGAAAATTGAATAAAGCTGCAGGCCCTTTCAACCCATCTACTTTTATAAATCTGCTTTAACAGACAGTATTAAGCTTCTAAAGTAAAAAGGATTCACCGAACCCGAATCCACCTGTGCACATTTATTCCATTTAAGTCACTCATTCAGCCTTTAATGTTGTATACATTTCTTTCTGAGCTCCCGCTGCAATTACAGATGTACTGCCTCAGGAATCTCATGTATTAAACATTTCATAAAATTTTTATTTAACAGAATAACAAGAGATCTCAAGACCATGGTACAAGTGCACCTTTTTAAAAATACTTTTAGTAGATTTTCTCTTGTCAAAAAGAAGGTAGATTTTTTTTGTAGTATTTCAAGTGATTGCTGAAAGAATTATGAAGAAGGATGAAGAAAGCTATTAAAAGAGCACTGATGGACATGACATGTTCAGGTGAAGGTTAAAAAGAAGGAGCCATTATAACTGTAGGGAAGATTTAAATCTAAATTACCCACCGATGCAAAGATGCCTTTTCAGATCGAGTGCAACAAAATTCTTAGCCAGCAAGTTAGAATAAAGCTTTTGTGAAAATTTATGTACCTTTCTACTGCTAAGGCAAAAAAACAAAACCTTGATTCAATTATAGGTGGATAGTGGTGAGTAATCCTAAAATGGAATCACAGAAAATCGACATTTGGAGCTCCTCTAAGCATATGTAGTTATTATTCCCACTCCACATCTGTCAGTTGTCTGGACTTCCTCAAGTAAACAATCCTGTTTGAAAAGGACTGTTTTCTGGAAGTGCTACGTCTTCTGGGAGAAGGAGACAGTGAGGTGAACAAACACTCACATGCAGCTGTTTGAAGTTAGACTGGGAATTGTTGTTCAATTGTATTCTACTCTGTACACACAAGCTCTTTCTAGTTAGAGACATTTATTTCCTTTTGGTTATGAGGTGTACCAAAGCTGTCCTCAGGGAGTGCTGAGAAACTCCAAAATGAAAATGAGAGAATTTGGACATTTACGCCATGTAAATCCGTCACAATTTTTCTTCTCATCTCTATACAGGTTGTGATGCAATTTAACATGCATAGGCGGACTTTGAAATCCATTCAAAACTTCCTACAGTATAATTTTTTTTCTGTAACTGCAAAGTGATGCAAGTTGTTCAAAAAGTGTTTTATTGCTTTGGAGGAAAAAAAAAAATACATTTACAGATTTTAGCCTTTTACCTGATGGGATGATGCTTTGAAAATATGTTTTTACAGCGTGCTTTTTCAGCTTTTAGTCTTATAGATTTCTGCATTTTCTAACTTCTCAGTAATGTGCTAGCCAAATATCATTGCACTAATGGTAAGAGTTTAAATATTTTTAAAGTGTATATTTTTTGTTGCTGCATTAACTCATGATAAAATGTTTAGAAAAGTTCAGAAAGAAATAAGATAGTAAGATAATAAGATTTCGACAGTATAAGGAAAAAAAGAAGAACTCACTTAGCACTTATAAGTCACTCTGTGTTTCCTTTACATCTAACTAGCAATGCATTTTGGTCAGTTTTCCTGAAATGTGGATAAAAAAATGATAAAGACCATTTGCGTAAGCTATTAGCCTCAAGACTGGACAAGAATCAATATTTAGCTCAATAAATTCCCAGTTCCCTTGCTTAACGCTAAGGGAACTGTTGACAAAAAATACCCAAGCTGGATTTGACATATAGCAAAGGATGATTCTGGAGAAACAGCTATTGCCTGATGTAAAGTATGGCAAAGGACATGTGATGATGTTGGACCAGGAAAGATTAGAGTGCATGAGGCCATACATTTGTTTTATGAACCAGAATATTCAAAATAAATTTCTGATCGACTCTATTTAAATACTAGAAATTTGTCATTATAGGGGGCTTTAGTGTAGTCCAAAACATATTGGATGGGAACATCGAAACCCTTCATCAGACACAAAATCAACCTTCTTCCATGGGCATCTAACTCTACAGATTCCATTTCTTTAAAAAAACAAAATTAAAACTATGGAATTAAAAGAGAAATAAAAATCATAGAATTAATTTATTACAAGAAATAGTTTTAAATCCTTCCCACTGTGTGCTCCAAAAGTAGTAGAAAAATTTCTTTTTGAGCAAAGTTGGTTGTACTGACAGTATTGACAGGCTATGTAGGCCTACTGCAAAAAAAAAAATCCATTCTTTAATGGATTCACTACATTAATTTACTCACTTTAAATATTAAATGCAGAAATTAGAACTATATGAAATTATTTGGGCTTTTTGTTTTTAACACTCTTTACTAGATGGGCTACTAAAAGGTGTAAAAATTTATTTGTTTTATTTTTAATACAGAAAAGTTGGAAAACCAGTAAAATAGTTTTTTAGCCCTTATCTACAGAAATACATGTTCATTATGAGCAATTCGAGATAAACTAATCTTATTTTGATAGTGTTTTCATTGTTAGGGGTACAATGTCAAATAGATAAAGCAATGTTGTCGGTGTCTAATTCACTGTGAATTTCCTGTGCATGTTTTTTTTTTTTTTTCAACCCTTATCACAGGAATAGAAAACATGCATGCACGCTTGTTACAGTAAGCTTTCACCAAGTTTGTGTTATAGGCAAGGTGTGCAACCTGTGCGTCCATCTTTGCATGGATTGTTTGCATCAAAGTAAGGTGACCCTCTACACTGGGACTTAGCTGTTCAGAGTAAGCAGTGTGCTATCCATGCTGTCCAGCAAAAAGGATTTCCACAGCTGCTCAGATTGAGGTGATAACAAGCAGCTACTGATCCTGCCTGGAGTGTTGAGCTGGCTGTGATAATCTCTGAGCCTCATTAGGAGATCAGCATTGTGTAGTCCAACAGGAGCAGGTAGCAGGATTCTCAAGGAGCAGAGTGGCTTACTGTCTGCTGAGCTTAAATAAGGAATGAGCCATATGCTGCCACCTCATTAGCATAGTTTGACATAGTGTTGCAGACAGACTGAAAGATGAGCAGGTTACTTAGAAGAAAAGGGAGAGAACAGATGAGCTTTCAAAGGAGAAAATGAGGGAGAAAGTAAGAATAGGATATAAAAAAACACAATAGAGGAACTTAAATGTCATTTTTCTTACTCCCTGTAAAGGCATACTTCAAAATGGCCTATAATAAAATTGTTCTCTTCTACTGTATTGGCAGTAAAAAGGGGGCTCTCTGGGAGCCTTGAAGATAATAGAGTTATCTGAAGTGGCTCTAGATTTTGATACCAATCAGTACAATTACGCCATCAGTCAATTATAACCTTTCAGTGTAAATTTCATTTTTAATGCCTCGTGTTCCTGCCTGCACCTGAATGCAGATATGCGAGATTTCACATGAAAAATTCATCCTTTGGTTGTGAGAAGCTCAGTGAAAAATCCCCAAAAAGTCAAACCAAAAGCAGTCATAAAAAAAGGCGAAATGATCAAAGAGCTGTTTTCCATAATGCCACAGTAGATTCAAAATCAAGCTGTTCAAACTAGCCTAGGACAGCCACCCACAGACAGCCACGTCTCCAAACTTCCAGAGTGAGAGATTATCCTCTGAAATCATGCAAGTATAAAACTATTCAGTGAATAATGAAGCCTTTGGGGTGTCTTTGTCGCCTCTACTATTCACGATAAATTACTCATTACCAGATTTCTTTACAGTGTTGCCTCATCAGTTTTTAATAAATGCTTCAAATAGTAGAAAAGAGAACCGCTTCCCACAGGGATCAGAAAAAGCAGATAACTTTGCTCCACATTTATCTGATTTATTCTAAGATTGAGAAAAAAAAAAAATCATCCAAAATGAATTGAATATAAGTGCACCAGAGAAGTACTTCAATTGAACATGTGGGCTGAATTTATCTGTATAAAAAGGGACCTGCACAGAAAAAAAAAAAGAAATCAACGTTTGGAGGTATTAACACAGGTAGGAAATCACTCAAAACACAGTTGCATCAATATTCTGAAAAGTGAGACACAGCCACTAAACCAGCTGGAGGCCATATCGCTTTTTTTGCTACACTTTTTGATGCTCTTCATTGAACATAGTGGTTTCCAATTATGATTTTGAGTTTCAATTAGAGCTCATATTGCTAGAATAATTAGATGGAGATGTTGAAATAAAACCCAGTTGGAAGCTTGCTTACTTTTGGAGCACAATCTTTGTTCAGATGATGAAAACATTGACTGTTTAAACTGAATTGAGCATTTTCATATGGGGAAAAGTTTCATAGTCGTGATTTGGTGTAAGCTGGTTACTAAGGGGCTGGCCAACCAGAGCTGGTAAGGTTAAATACTCTCCAGTCTGAAACAGACCACAGCGGTCACAGTGGGGGAGCGCAGCGGGCCCATAAGGCAACATCACTTTTCTGTAACCATAACAGACAGGTTTGCAGCTGCAATGGGTGTTTTATTGATGCACTTTATTATGTCCTGAAAGAGCTCTTTATATGGTTGCAATCTCCACACCTGGCATCCATAAGAGCTTTTATTTTTATTTATTTTTTATAAGATGTTTTTGCATCACATCCATAGTTATCTAATTTTTTCTAAATTGTTTTTGTTGAATCTGTTGATCCTGCCTTTGACTTTAGGCTCCTTTCCAGACTAATATGAGGTGTATGGGTCACAAATTGCCCTTATGAATACAATTCTGATTAGATTTGTGAGATGCTTGTCTTATACTTTCTTCACTATCAAAGTTTGAATAACACATATAACCAGATAAAATTGTTTTAAATAAACGTCTAAATGCAGTAATGATTTAGTATTTGCATAAACAATTCTTGCTCTCTGATCCAACTACATTACTGTATGCCCCATATTTTTGTTTTAAACACTTAAAAAATACCAAGAGATCCTTAATGTTACAGTATCTTACCATGATTACATTTTGCTTTCCTATTCCTCATCCTAACTCTAAAACACAGACCCAAAAAACACAGTGGTGAGGTGTGTTTGAAAATGAAAGATGTTTCTAGTGAAAACAGACTTGTGATCACTATTAGTCATCCATGAAATAATTTCTGGTTTTTAGTGACAGTTTTTTTTTTTTTTTTTTTCATTTTTGTCTAACGTTGTGTTTATCTGTTCAATAATTCAACAGTCCTTTGAAAGATTAAAGTTTTTTCAGGCCGATCCTGAAGCACACTGACAGTACATTGTTCAGTGTGAGCTAAGAACCTCCCACAGCATCACTAATTGTCTCATTCTTCAGAGGATCACACTCTGTATGTTGAGCTGACTGCTAATAGCTCTTTCTGAATCAGTTTATTTGCATTTGTGTATGGTATGTGTCAAATGTGTTGTCATGGCTTTATAAAGTTTTTATTTTTATTTATATACATAAACAAATTATATCTTTCTGAAGATATATTTTTAAAAAAAGTACATATGTATCCAGTTTAGCGCATTTCTCCCACTGTGTTGTCTGTTATAAGTTGACAAAAATAATTTGGTTTGTCTGTTTTGCTAGAGAGCCTTCATATCTCCAAATGAGTCATAGATAAGAAAAAATAAACATTCTAAAATCTAGATAATGGATTAGAAACGTCTCACAGCCAATAAAAAAAGACTAAACCAATCTATTAGAAGAAGGTCTGGCTTTTGAAAAAGAATATAAAGAAATATAGGATGACTCACAGCTTTTTAATGGAACTATGACTGCATGTGAATATAATTAAAAATATAGCCAGACATAATGACTTGTCTCCATACATTTGGCTGGAGAAAAATACTTTTACTATTACAATATTCCATAGAAAACTCGCAATTGCATGAATTCGAGTTCGTATGAATTTATTGTTAGCTGTTCATTATCCAGTGAAAAGAACATACAGCATAATCTTTTTACTTTTTTTTATGCTAGAAAGTATATATGTTTTCTGTGTCCATGTGTATGTTGGCTTGTGGATAAGCTACACCCACCTCCTGGCCTTTGACAGCTCCTGCAATTTCCTGCTGCAGTGCAGTAGTGATAATAATTATGCCATCATTCACTGCCTTTTACTGTTAATATTATATTTATTAATTACATAAAATCTTTTTTTTTTAAACAGCCTGCATCACTATAAAAATTTTCAAACTTTTTTTTAGATTTTGGTTGTAATCAAATTAATGTGTGTAGGGATGTTGTTTTTATTACATTGATTATTCAGGAACGTATTTTAATAGTCTTTTGTGAGGCGCCATATTGAATTTGAAAAGCTACTTTTAGAGAAATATTCATTCCCTCTTCGAGTTTCTTTTCTTTTTTTTTTCTTGGGATATATATTTTCCTAACAGACTACATCTGTCAGCCAACTCTGCTTTGGAAGGATTTAGATTCTGTTGCTATGTACAATTGTGCTCAGAAACCTGCGTATTTACAGAGGTTGTCGTTTTTATAAATAGAGCCGCTCCTTTAAAAATAATAGATGAATTATATTAAGAGAAAGATTTTTTTTTCCACTGATGAATCCTCGAGATAATACAGTTATTAGAAGATAACATCTTTTAAGTGAGAGAGAGAAAAATAAAATACATCATTATTGCATGGTGGGAATAGTTGTCAGAGGAAATTGCTCCATATTTCTCCAATGCCATAACTCAGGCTCTTGAGACCGAGTTGTTCCATAGAGGTAGAAAGGGGATGGCAGATAGGAACATAAAAGAAAAGAGATGTCATTACTGGGCCCCACACCCATCGACTCATGAGAGCACACAGCGCACGTTCTACCTGCAGGCGTGAACATTTTTCAAACTCTGAACTCATATCTCAACAGAACAACTGAATGTAAATGAAAATCTTCATCTGTTCACATATGCAATATATGCTCATATGTGTTTACAGTTCATCCATTCAGACGGTTAATCCTAAAAGCTGTACATATGCAGCCTCTTACCATCCAGAGCTTTTGGGTGACTGGCTGACATGTTTTAGTAAAGCGATTTCAGATGCCATTTAAATAAAGCCTCTTAGGTCAGAACGGTATCTTTTATTATTACTATTTTATTTGTTAAAAGGAAGGGACTAAAAATGACCATGGATTATTAATAATAAATGAGAGTGGAAATATAAGAGTGCAGTCTGGGTCTGCATTATCAAATAGGGCTTTTATCAGAAGCACTGCAATCACTCACAAAAATTCCATTCAGCAAAGAACTGAAATGTAAAAGTTTGAGATTGAATGTACGATTGTGTGCCTGTTCTATTACTCCGTTAGAGGCCTGAAGTGCCTTTTGAGCATTTCAGAGTGCATACTGTAGGCTTTCTAGTGTCTCTACGGTTGATAGGTATTCAATATTTTATCTACTAGTTTATTCAATTGAAAATAAAAGAAATCCAGGATAGATGTATGTGCAGTTGTGTCTCATCGCTGTTTATTTTGTTTTGTTTTTTTAATTAAATGATTTTTGGAGTAGAATATAAAGCTGAAAGTCTTTCAAGTTTACTTGATACTTATATATATTTTTTATATACATATTTATATATAGTATATATCTATGAGTATCAAGTAAACTATATATATATATATATATATATATATTTATATATATATACTTATTTATTTTATTTGTACTGTACAGAACAGGGGAAAAAGGAAAGTGAAGTGGTGCAGGAATAGAGCATGAGCTTTCTGCTGCATTATCCCTGCTAGTTTCAGACATGTCCTTTTGGATATTAGTGCCATTAGAGCTGGGTGCAGGTAATGTGAGAAAAGGTTAGAGATCTGTGAAAGGCCTGCTGCGGTAAAAGGTGGCTATTTGATGTTTTTTTCCCAACCGCGATATGGCTAGACCCACAAATAGAAATATCCAAGATTTACGGCTGCTCTTTTATGCTAGAAGTGGTAATAAAGAAAATTATATTGTTTGACTCTTTTCAGGAATATATAGTAGATATATTCATATAGACCAGATGGTTTTCATTCAATGCAGGGTGATGAGCCCCTGCTGACACAGCATAGTCTTCACATGGTTTATCTTACTTTTGAAATTTAGGAGAGAAGTGATTTTACGTTACCAAATTAACATGCTTTTCTGTATCTTGCCTCGTTTAAAGGGCATTTTGTTTTGTTTTAGGCGTGGTTTATAGTGGATAAGAGGAAAGAGCCTCTGCAGCATCCTATTTAAATTAAGTAATAGATCAGAAGAAATTACAAAACACTTAGTTTCATTTAGTTGAGATGGATTGTTGTCAGGTGCCAATGTGTGAAACAAATTTTTCTAAACAGGAGATATGTTTCCCCACCACTAAGTAAACTAAAAAAAGGGTAAAGGCTTCAATTTTTAATTTGAACACCACATCACTGCAATAAAATAATTCAGCACGGATGCTGGTAAAAAACATAGGGTGCTGTACATATTGCATTGAAATTTAAAAAAGAAATCAGTTTTAGCTCATCTCCTCTCTTTGGCCCTTGGCGTGTGGGCACATTTTTTGCATGCTATTCCTGTGCCTCAGCAGAGATGTGGAGCTAACCTAGTTTGATTTATTCCATGAACCTTAAGAGAAAAACAGGTTTATTTGTGTTTTAGTAATCAGATCACAACTGAAAGCAGAAAAGAATCAAATACATAGAAAAACATAACCTATGCTTTGTTGTTGTGTGTATGTGAAAGTCAGGGTGTGTGTGTTGGTGGTGCTGGGGGGTGCATTGTGTTTTCCTCTCTGTTCAATGTTGCTGCTGCAACTACGTTTGGAGCACATCTGTCTTTGTGATAGGATTATAAAATGCTCCCCGACAGATGTTTGCAGCCTTGTTTGTAGATAGCAATTGTGCCTGGTGCTCTGAATTTATGAGTGCTTTCATCAGCAAGTGTTGAATTTGTTACCATATCATCAATAAACAACATGATCAAATTTCTGGCAGTTACTCTGTTGGTCTTTTTTTAACCATCTTGCTACTTTTATTAACCAGAGAGCTTGCTTCATTTTTGTTCATTGTTATTCTGTTTTTATTATGCTGCATTGATTTATCCCCCCATCCGAGTTAATGATTTGAATGGTTATTTGCTGCAGCACAATGGCTCATGCTTAAGAATGTATAAATCATTCAGAAATGTTAAAAACAGCATTTATTGTGGCTTAATTAAGTATTCATATTCCCATTTATCTCAAGGAAACTACTTTTTATTGAAATTGTATGTGTGAAACCAGCACTAAGTTGTAGTTTATGTGAAATAGAAAGAACAGCATACATGGCGTTACGTATACAAACTTGAAAAGTGTGGCATGATTTGTGCTGCCCTGAGTCAATACCTAAGAACTATATTTTGATTTAAAGGTATAGTGGAGGACATCCTTTTTCTGGGTGGATCATCAAAATAAGTGGTCCTCCTAACTGTCAATCATTCTTGGTATGTTAACGTAAGGCCGTACTACATGCTCTTCCCAAGGTAGCTACCTTACCAGTGGTGAGTCTGACATATTGGAAAAATTGCAAAATCTTCTTTTAAATAGATACAAGCTTTTAGATTGATACACGCTTTTAGATAGATACACGCTTTTAGATAGATACACACTTTTAGAAGCTTGTAGAAGTGATGCAAACAGCAACTTGTAAAAAGAGCATGCATGAGGACAAATGGGCTCGTGCACGCTCTCTCACACATTTAATAGGCGTTCCCTCTCGGGAGTAGGTACAGGGTTGTGCATGTGCTTTTTTTTTAATTGGAGAGGGCGGGTCTTTTAAAAAATTCACGAAGATCCACCATAATACCTTTAAATACATCTGCAAATCATTTCATGGTGTACCATCTTTGCACACTTATTTTTTGCTTGTCATATATTCTCCATTAATGGAGTTCTGCACATTCTTCAATGGAGCTCTCAGCTGCTCATTTTGATAATGCTCTATTTGCACCAGAAAAGTCATTTCAATAAGACAGTCAGGGTTCGGCTGTATCTTACTATTTCAATGTCTTGATGATGGACTCAGGCATTGGAAAATTGTTGTCTGACTTAAACTTGTTTTAGACATTTTTAAAGGTGCTATATCGTGTCATTTTTAGTGGTATCAT
Source organism: Cyprinodon variegatus (assembly GCF_000732505.1). Taxonomy (NCBI): domain Eukaryota; kingdom Metazoa; phylum Chordata; class Actinopteri; order Cyprinodontiformes; family Cyprinodontidae; genus Cyprinodon; species Cyprinodon variegatus. Next base: position 131,708 of record NW_015151699.1, read on the forward strand.
TTTTTAACTGACAACCTTCAGTATTGACCCAGGCCATGGTAAAAGAATGACATAAAAACATATAAATTCTAAAGACCTACTGTAACTAGGTGGCATTACTCTAACTGAGGTGTCAAAATAAAAGGGGCTGAAAATAAAAACATTTTGAAAATCATGTACCCATTTTTCCTTTTACTTCATTATGATCAATTTGATGCCATTCAACAGCCAAATAACTTCTTTGTGGTTGAATGTCACAATGTAAAAATGTTTAAGAGGCATAGATACTTTTGCAAGGCGATGAATATCTTCAATGTTGTGTAAGTGGAAAAAAAAATAGTTATTGAATATAAAATGTAATAAAAAATGGGTTATTTGACCATTAATCTAAAAAAAAGACTTCAGTTTTGTATATCTGCTAGTGTTTTTTTGTAGCTATATTAAAGGTAAGCAACCTATTCATGTATGGCATTTTTCCGATAAGCATTTCCTACAGTATTTATTTACTAGGTTATGTTTGTACTTCTGTTTATAGTCCCTGTGTACTTCTGTTTATGGATTGTTTAGTGGTTAAGGTTTGGAATCATTATGTGAAGATTTTATTGCATTCACCACAGACTATCATCAAGTGACATCTGTTGCCAATGTGCCAAACATACGAACATAGTGTGCTCACTGCGCGTAAATGCCAGGAGCTAACAAGCTATTGGCACGTTTCCTGTTTTCCACGCATTAACATGCCAGATTGTAAATCTCCCAGAATCAGCTTTGGAGTGCTTGTGTTGATTCTTTCCTGTGTACTTCTCTGTCAGTTTGGGTGTCCGTCTGTGCATGCTGCAGGCTCCCTGTAGTTCACAGAAAGCCTGCTGAAGAGCTTAAGGCTGCTTGTTAAGTAGCCTTCATCTTCTGCAGAGATTACAGGCAGCTTAATATGATCATGCGAGTGCCAGTGCCCCTTGAGAAAGCGTTGGGCAAGATGGTTGTTAAGGATTGCAGATTGGCTTGTTAACGCCTGCTGGTCGTTACTGTTTCTGCTGAAATGGTTCATTTGAAAATCAGACTGACCATACACCAGTTAAAATGTTCTTTATGTTTCCAGTTATTTCTATGCGCAGATAATGTAAAAGCTTCTAAAGATTCATCTCTGTTGAGATTTCGTTCATGTGTCAGACCTTTTTTTAATTGGCAATGCATTTAAATGGGGCATGTTTTTTTTTTTTTTTGAAGAACTGTCACATAGTTCCCTTGAAAGAGGAGCAACACTCAAGGATTTTTTTTAGTGCCTAGTACTTGAGTTTTGTAGTGCCTTTCTAACAGACAATTTGACAAAACTATTATATTTGCAGGATACTTAATTTTATCTGGATGGTCGTGCTGCTGTTGTGTTGGATAAAAAAGCCTCTCAACAATTCAAAACTGGATCTGAAATTTTTTTGCCTGATTTTTAAACACAGATTTTCTAAAGCTTAACGAGCTATCAGTGATATTCAATTCAGTTTTATTTTATAAAGTGCCTATTCACAACAAATTTCATCTCAAGGTACTTTACAGAGATGAATTAATCATACGGACACAGTGGCTAAAACATTTCATTCTAGGGAAACGCAGCTTGAGTCATTGACTTTACAGGATTTACTCCTGTGTGAACATGTGGCAAAAGTAGACAGTTGTCTGGATAGTGTAGCTATATATATATATATATATATATATATATATATATATATATATATATATATAGCAATACCTTTCCTGAGCCTTCCCATATAGGAACATTAATGTTGTATAATGTTCTGTCAGTGCACCCTGCATACCCCAAAGAATAAATATTGGGTTAGAAACATTCAGAAAAAGAGATCAAGTCAAGTAAAACTCAGCAAATAAGGGTAATAGCCAATATATCTGTGTCTCTATCAAAACAATTGTTTTAAATGTTACTTTTGACTTTTCCAGATTTGCTTATCTAATAGATGCCACTTGTAATGTGAGCAGCTTTTGTCCTATGCTGTACATGACATTTCCGTTTAAAAATTTTATAATTGATTATGTGACTCTGCTTAGGTTTGTGCACAGCAGATTCAGATGTAAATTGTATCCCTGAAATCTAAAATGTAGATGCACAAAAAATCTGGAGAATCTGGTATTAGAGGAAAAAAAATCTACAACTATTAAACTATTGTTTCATATTACTGGTGGGTAGAGATTTTTACATAACATGTTTGCAATAGCAGAAAACGTTTGTTGAGGGTGCAATAAGCAAAAATGTGTTATTTTAGATAGAAAGAACTAAAAAACTGTGACATGAAGAAGGTATTTTTGTTGATGGAATATAATTTGATGTCACACTATTTCTCTATGTTGTTCACACGTCTTATGTTTACAAGCCAGGCAGGCTGTGTGTGCATATATATCTATGTGATGGCTGCCACTCATGGCTTAGCTCCTCCCTTCCCAGCAAGCGCAGGATAGTGTGGGAGTAAAATGGCAGAAAGCAGGTCCAACATCAAAACATTCACCCGAAGACGATCATTTCCCAGGATTGGAGCCTTTTGCTTACGACTTTGCAAAATTGTGAATATGATATAAGTCAGAGGATCATGCTGTATTGTTAAAACATAAGCAGAAGGCAATGCTTTTGATGCATGCATTTATCTATTGAAATATGCATGTATCTATTGAAATATAATCTCACAGTATTTTGGGATTCAGACATTTATTTCCTTTTTTGCTTGTGTATGTGTGTCCGGTTTTAGCAATATGGCTCCAGGAATATATATCCCAGAGCCAAATGATAGCTCAATAGATCTATTTTCATAAGCAGACAATATGACTGTTGCCATAAGGCTCCACTTGGTACTTATGTATGAAACTTTATTAGAAATTATTTCAGGAGTAAAAACGGATACAACGGACAAGGAGACAGAAAGGGAGATGAAAGAGAAAGATTTGATAAGAATTAAGGGGAGAAAGAAAGAGATAGAGACAGGAAAGAGTGCATTTAAAGAAAGAAAACAAAGCAAAACAGCAAAAATAGACAACATAGCAGATATGCAGTAACTCCTAGAAGTCTGCTTCCACACTAGTGTGAGACAAGAGGGACAAAAAAAAGAGGGAGAACAGAAGAACAGCAAAGATGACAGACAACCAAAGTAAACATCAAAAAAAGCTTCAAGAGCAGCGGGTTTCCCTTAGATATACATGTGTGAAGGGCAAAACCTATGGTGACTACACAATATCTATCATGGTGGTATATATCTGTAGCTGCAGCTTTGTATTTAGTATTAATGTGTATCCGTGAACACCTGACATTTTATTTCCTTTATATACATGTCATTTCTGATGCATTTTTAAACTGGAAACATAAGCTTGTGCAATTTTTTAGTGCTAATTTGTAAAAGGTTGGCTCTGTGTGCTTTTGGATTAAGTTGGAGCAACTTGTAAAAAAAGATTTTGGTATCTGAGGGACTGCTGAAAGGAGGATTATGTCAAAAGTTGAATATGTGGATAACTGATGAAGGTTTAAGAGCAGCAAAATGAGAGCAAAAACCTGCAATCCCTGTGCCCTTCTTGGTATTTATTGTACTAGCGTTTAGCACAAGGAGGTCGTAACAAATCACAGTTAAATGAACTAAAATAAGTATATATATATTTTTTTTTTAACCTTTATGTGTTTCTCTATCCTTTGAGAGCAAGTTGTTCCAGTAGCTGTTAATATTGACTTAGCTGCTGGTGCAACATGAGCCCAGATTTTCTTTACAGTGGATTTTCTGGCTCGGTTTTTGGAAGTTTTACTTCAGGCGGTGTATGTGAGACCTTGCTCAGCGTTTAAGTCAAATGGCCACTCTGTCACAGCTGCAGATCTGAGTGTATGGGTTTGCCTGAAACATCGCCTGCCCTGCAGAAACAGCTTGTGACCTTCACTAAAACTCTTTTGATGTGAAGTACAGCCCCCTAGCCACACATTGTGTTTAAGGAATTGTCAGTCCGGGTGTTAAGCTGCTTCTCTGTGTAAACTATATTCCTGTCTCCGTGTATAAGAGGCCTGTTGAGATGCCACCGCAGCCAAGGCTCTATAAAACAGGCATCTGAGGCACGGAATACACAGCAGCCATAAAAGTGCAAGCATGCAAATTTTCAGACAAACACTTGAACTGGATGACAGGCTTTTGTTCCCTTAATGGGGAAAATTACAATCTGTTTTATAGTCCCAATAACTCTCTCTGCACTACATGACTAGTTATTTGAAGAAAGTTTTTTACAAATAATCATGAGGCAAAGGTAAGCACAGACAGTAATGAATAAATCTCTAAAGACTGACGATAAAAAGAAGCAATAAAAGTAATAAAAACAGGTTCTTAGAAGAAGAATCAGTGGTCGGTGTTTCAGTTGGTGTATCAACTGGTTTGTGTGTGCAGCTGTCTCAACTGTGAGGTGTTGCATATAATGCTGGATTGCATAAATCAAAAAGAAGTTGAATAGAAGAGACAGGCTGTACCTGAATGACAAAAGGGATGTATAGAGATTTATGGCCCAGGGCCCAGCCTTCTTCAGCTAATATTTCCACCTACACTGTATTCAATACATACAGTATTTACAAGAAACACAACTCGCTCAACTATCTATCCAACTCTTGATGAGTTGTGTCATACTAATATACAGTACCAAGTAATGTTATCACAGGTTTAATCACAGACATACATACACAAACAGATGTTGAACTCAAAGAGGCTTTAGCAGGGATGTCATAATGGTTTTAAGTGAAATTATTTAGTATATAAAGATTTATTTAGAATATGGCCTCCCTACAAGACAAAGAAAGGAACTAGAAAACAGAGTGCATTTATTTTAAAGCATATTTATTATACTGAATACATTCAATACTTAATTTGAAAAGACCTAAATCTGTAATACTTAACTGGCATTCATTGAAAGAATACACATAGCTGGGAGACATTTTTAACAATAACTGTAGATTATACTGAAAATGAAATATAAAAAATAAGAGAAGCTGGAGATACTGCAGTTTCCTCAACACAACAGCAAAATCATCAAAGAGGAAGGAGTTGGTCACTCTTGTATTTGGTTTCATCTTTGTCCCATCCAACCTTCTCTCACCTGCTTATTGTTGAGCTTTAGAGATATGAATGAATACTTTGTTTGTGATGCTATGGTGTCTCCAAACCGCACTAAATCTAGTACTAGTTCAGCAGTAAGGCTCGGCACGGTGGCTCCGTTATCTAATAACAAAGAGCGAATGAGCAGACCGCGTCATCTTCTATCTACAGTCAGCTGGCTCAATTCGCAGGTTTTCTGATGTGTCCGGTTTTGCAATTCATATATCTCCTCACCTGTTCACAACACAAAATTATTCTCAGCCTATTAACAATAAATGGCATCAAAAGAGCGTGGCTTTCATTAAAATTTTGGCAGAGGACGCTTTCCAGGCACATAAGTTCCTAACTGTTATGGGGGCCGCCATTTTTAGTTGTGTAATTCCCCGTCTCGAGAGCCATAGTATCGAAGACTGCCAATAGGAGGCGTGATGTGTAAATGATCGTAGGAACCAAATTAGGCGTGGTTAACTGATCAGAGCTCGGTCTGAACTCGGCATGGATCAGTCTCAGATGGGCAGTGCTTATGGGGCAATATACTGTGTATAAAGCGTAGATCTTTGTACCCAGAGTGTGGGATATTAAAGAATTATCAGGCTGCTTGTTTCAAAGCTCTGATATAGTACCTTGGTCAAACCAGATTTTTGTATTACATTTGTTCGGAGGATTGTAAAAGTAATGATACTATTGAAAATGTAATACTTGCATCAATCTGTTTTTCTCATCAACAGCATTTTTCTGTTATTTCTATCAGACCGTCAATTAAACACGGTAATGCCAGAATTAACTTACAAAAAAGTATTGAAATTATAAATTTGTTTTTTTTTAAACATTATGTAATTTCCCTTTGGGATTAATAAAGTATTTTTGAAAGGAATTGAATTGAATTGCATTGAACTGAACTGACCATGGCAGAGTTTTCTTGTATATCTCTGATAAGCCCATGTCTCTCGTAAATTAGTACGAATTGCTACCCAAAAAGACTAACATTTCTTTTGCAAAAGAGGGTTTGTGGAAAACTTGCACACAAATGTAATTTAACGGTTTTATCTTTTTACTTAACTTTTCACTTTGCAATAACCTGTGTGTAACCCACATGTGCTGAGACCTTGCAGAATTCCAGCTATTGTGCAAAATGCACTTACAGCTCAGAGAATTTCTCTCACATCTTACAGAGAGGCTTCACATTGGGAGAAGCATGGCCAGCAAGGAAAGAGTGTTCACCCTCATGTGAACTGAAATTCTTGTTGGTTTACCTGCTGAAGTGAGTGTTGCTTTATGTGATTGCTCGCAATTTCTAACTGCCACAGTGATTCATAGTACCATGTAACTGTCACTGAGGGTGGCTAAAGATGTTTTAACATTGGGCTGAACCCAGCTGCTAAAGTTCATTCAAGGGTTTTGTTTTCTGTACAAAGAACCACTATATAAAATTGCTTCTGATGACCTGAGGGTGTGGATCTGTCTCAAACTGATCCTACTTAAAAAAAAGTGTGGTTGCTTTTTTGACTTCTTCACATATTAGTTGTTATTTCAAAAAAAAAAAAAAAACTAGTGAATATTAGGGATTTGTTTATGGAAAAAAAAATAGTTAGATATTTATTCATCCTTTATTCAAGGTCAAGACTTGTCTCAGTGTTAATATAAGTTAGTTGAACGTCCCCGGGGTTCTGTCTGCATACTTCAGCTTTTAAGCAATCCAAAAATATGCATGCTAGGAGAAGATATGTACAAGTAAGGATGTCTGTGCTGTCTTTATCGCTCTGTGATGTTGGGGGTACAATGTGTGCCCAGCCTCTCACTGAGTGATAGCTGGAGATAGGTACCAGGTCTCTAAGCAAACCTGCAAGACTAAGCAGTTATAGAGAAGGATGGAAATTTAACATCTTTATCTTTTACAGAACATTCAACATGGGCAACTAAAGGTGTTGAATTAATCCAAGTAGGAGTCCCTTTACACTTGACAAACCTGAAGTTTGTCTTTATGATGTTAGCTTAACAGCAAGAGATTAATTGCGTTTGTTTTTTTTGTTTTTTCTGTAAATGCCCTAAAGTCGTTTCAAATCACGCTTGTTTTGAAAAAATATCTGTGTAGTCACTGCAAAGCTAGATCTATGATAAGGCGTAGACAACACGTGGTCTAATCATATGCATCCTTTAACAGGAGAAACTGTGCATCATTGTTCGAGATACGGTCTTTGGCTTACTTTTCACAAAAGTGTAGCATTAAATTAAAAATAAACTGAACTTAAAGTCTCTCTATCTGCAGGTTTTATTGCTATATATACTTTTTCTTCTTAAAATAATGTTTTCAAAAATCATTTTAAAGAATTTTTTCACTGACAACTAGTCATTCTGACACATTAGCATCTTACCCTGCAAAACCTAACAGAGAACCAATGGTGGAGATTATAATATTTAGAGTGGATTAAAGCGGAAAAAAAACTGTTTTTAACATGATTATATCAACTTCTAGTTTTTAGCTCATTTGACCACAGAAAAGGGGAAGTAGTTAGTAGAGTAGTAGGACAGGAAGGTTATTCGAAGGTAGCAAAGTTTCTCAATGTGTCTAGCAAGGAGCTGCATTCTGCAC
>NW_015151699.1:140240-182350 GCF_000732505.1 Cyprinodon variegatus
GCTATAAAATCCTGCAGCATGACATACCAAGTCGTTACGAGCTATAATGAACCAAACAGGCCTATTTCTAATATCTAAATATCCTACATTTAGTAGCTCCATAGCAAGACTCTGATTTATAGCTAGAAAAAACCCATCTCTGTTTGCTGATGTCAAAGGAAGAACCCTTTTGTGGCTAGCTTGCCATTCTAAAATGAAGATGGAGGAAGACCCTGATGATTGTTCCAGAACATCTTTTCTGAAATTGGTGGTTGAACCATCACCGAGTTCAAGCCCAGGAGAGTGTAGTGATGCTGAGGAATATGGAGGCATCACACCATACAGATCAGAACCATCCACAACAGACCTCTAGCTTACAGACTCTGTAGGCTAGAGTCCATCTCTCTTGATCATCTGACCTGATCCTTAGGAAACTTAAATAAACCAATACCATCCATATGGGGGAGGATGCAAAAAGCTGCAACATGACATGAAGGCATCAACTGTATCTTTATCCATAAAAACTTCAGCAACTGTCTATAACAAAACCATTGTTTCAGCTCTCAATTTTTCAATTGTATACATCACCCCCCTTTTCACCCTCAGTAATTAATTGGTGCTATAGAGTCCTCTGAATGGCAAAGCTTTTTTGATGAAAGCTATTTTATCCAGGCATGCCTAAAATGATGTCATTGCTCATCGTTATTAACGTTCTGGTCTGCAGAAAAATTCTAGAAAATGTTTATATTGTGTCATCAACACTTTAAAGCTCGATAAAACCAGATTTTATCCCAATGCATAAACCACTGCTGTTTTAACAGCGCCCTGTGGCCTCTTTGAGAGTTGCACAAGGTTTCCTTTTGTTGTTTGTAATCTCAAGCAGCGACTGCAGTAATATAACACACCAATACCAAACTGTCTCAAGGTATTTCAGGAGATTTTGCTGTAAACCAATAAAATAGTTCTCCCACCTTGACTGGACTGTAGTTTTACTGCACCTTAAATCTGGTTTTAGATGACTTTTTTCAACTTCTTGGTGATTAATGATTGATTTAGTTTTTACTGTGTATTTTTAGATTAAGTTTGAGAAGTTTAGTTTAGAGCCACATCTGTACTGACAGCCTGCAAATGTAACCTGTTTCACCAGGTCTCATTCTCTCCTGAGTTTTCCTGCTTATTAAATCCACTGTTTTTACACTTTGCATGATTCTGTTCCTTTTTTAAATTCTGCTTCTATACAGCTATTCATGTAATTGTCTTAGTAGACAAATAGTTTTTTCTGTGTCTGTTTTTTATGCAACTTCTTTAGGGAGACAACTTTAAAAGTTGCACCCAGTGTTAACATCATATTGTATGCAATAAGGCTACAGCAGTGTTATGTTAGTCCACTTTTCCCCATTGATAATAGTTTCTTTTACTTGTTTTTGCAGTCAAACAGGTATATAGAAGTAAACAGTATGAGTAGGCCTACCTGTAGAGCTGTTTTGGAGAAATGTGGGAAATCGATCTCCACAAATAATCCTGCTTACTTTTACCTAAAGTTATGGCACCCCATAGGAGAGGCGAGCTTCACACTTTGAAAAGTCCTGCTCCTTCTTACAATGTTAAGGTATTTTCTAAAATGTCCTTAAATCTGAATTGTGGTCCAGATCACCAACAGAGTTTAATAACTTGTAAGTTTGACTAAGACACACCTGAGGTTAAATAAATAAATAGAAAAATAGAGAAGTCTGTCTGCAACTTTTTCTGTAATCTTGCTCATCTTGATAATAACCAATCAACACATAATAAAAAGCCAAACCAAACCAAAGCTTCTGAGAACATTATCTTTTTGCTATAGGTAATGAATCCTGCCTCTGTCCTAAATATTCAGTGAAAAGTCTGGATTTATCACTTGACTGACTTCATTGCGTCAAGTGTAAGGTTTAGTTCAAAGATGAGGTTGGCGTTTGCTTTTGGGTAAAAGGAATAATGCTTCAACAACCAAGACTTTTTGAGTAGCTCTGTGCTCATGAAGCCTTAATGGAAAAATTACTTTTTTTTTTTCCTGCCTCAAAAATTGAACAGTGCGTTTGCATCAGCAAAACCTTAAATAGATTATGTGTAAGCAGTTAATATTGAGGGTTTGTCAAACCAGATTTTTCAATGGTAATCTTAAACTTGCATTAGGTTTTTAATTTATTTTATTATTTTTGGGTACACTAAGAAGCCCATTCTAATAGAAATGTCATTATGTCTTACAATAACTTATCTTTGTGATCAATAAAGTATATTTGAATTAGATTAAATCTGAAAAGTATTAGACCACCATTGTTTTTTAAATGTTTATTTTGTTGTGTATATATATGCATATGTTGTGGGGTATCTATAAAGATTGAGAGCACAAAGGGTAAGACATGAAAACAGGTTTGGTCTCCACCATTAAAATGAGCAAATTACTAGAAATAAACTACATAGAAATAAACTAATATCTTAAATGTGGCAGTAAAAGTTTAAAGCCATGTAGGTTGAGATGATATCAATTGTAAAATAATAAAAATAAAAAAATGAAAATAATATTCTTCAACATTATTAATAGTGCATTTTTTATACATTGTTTAAAAGTGCTGAAAACAAAAGTGAGAAAATAAAAGATGAAAATAAAAGTTATAATAAAAGCAGCAGAATTTAGAACTTAACAACTTGATTTACCTTCGCTACTCACAACATCCGTTTCATCTAATATATTGCAAAACATAGTAGGCCAATAGGGATTTGATAAAACATAGTTGTGCTACATATAGAGCCCATCATGGAACAACAAGGAAGAAAAAGATTTGTACTTCAGTGTGGCACCGTCAATCATGTTTGATCTATGGTGGCTGTTGAACTTTTTCATTGATTTTTTTCTAAATGATTCCATTCAATAATACTTTATTTATCCCAAGTTCAGCTTTAAGATTTCTCTTTAGTCATTGCATTTTTCACTTTTTCCCTAATATTATTCGACACATTGTATTTCTGGCCATCTAAATATTTTCACATGCACACAGACTCATCGTCATGCCAGTGCCTCCTTTGTAGCGATAATAACCGTAGAATTTTGTACTTGCGAATTTGCACCTGAATTATTTTGCTCATAAGAACACGATCTAAATGTTCATATAGGCACATGTGAATAAAATTTTTGCCCACTGTTCTGCTCATTTTACACATGTGGTACAAATTTCATCTGCTTGGAAGATCAGCTTTGCACTTGCTAACAAGTTTGATGTGTTTTAATACATAAAAACCTTTCAAGACCAGGCAGAAAATCCCTTGTTGTGATACTTGTCATGACAGTCTGAAAATAAAGGCTAGACAATGAACCTTTTCCTTGTATGCAAGAACCAAAAAAATAATTGCATGTTTCCTTTACGATGTCAAAAAGTCAAAAATATACATCTGAGGATAATGTAGCTTAATGATGATGAAGGTGTTTTAGATCAAGACTTTCTTGTTGCATAATGGGAATAATCTGGACAATTATTGTTGCTCAGCTGGATTTCTTTGTCAGTACAGATGTTAGAAGGAAAAACTGCTGTCTTTGCCATCTGCTCCTTCTGGAATTTAAGAAAGATTATTCATGGTGAGGATCCACTGTCTTAAGGATTTCCCTTTACCTTTAAAACATTAGTGCAGTCTTCTAATCATACTTCTTTAAGATCTGCTCAGTAATTTCACTCTTGAGGAACACATTTCTATTTCCTCCTCATCAGTTTGTCATGTCAGCAGTTCAAGTTTATATTTTATTAGAAGATGCAGATGCATGTGCACAGGGTGAATCAGAATCTGCTATTTGCTTATAATTGCATTTTTCCTTTTAGTGAAACATTTGTGTGTTTATAGAACAATTGTTGTATGAATATAATCTCTCTGCTGGGATCTCAGCTACGTAGGCACATTCCATAGCAATTTGTTTCAAAGTCAGTCAAGATTTAATGGATTCCCTTTATTAGCTTCCAACAAATTGTCTTTTTAGCGGATAGAGCATTTGCATTATTCATTAGCAAAGGAGCGAGCATTTATGAGTTCATTTAGTTTAGTTCTACTTGAGCTTAGTGACGATCAGTGGGACAGAGAATGACTCATCACAAAGAATGATGAAGCGCTCTGTGTGAGATGAAAAACCGTCTGACCTCTTTGCCTCTTGTCTTGCTGTCTTGATCGTTTAGGTGATTCAGCGAAGGGAGGATGGCTCGGTCAACTTCTTCAGGGGATGGGAGTCATACCGTGAAGGATTTGGCAAAATCACAGGAGAACACTGGCTAGGTAAGTGGATCATTTAGTGGTTTTGGCACCCTTTGAAAAACACATATGTCCAGTGGGGTTTTTAAATTGAGGTGAAATCATATAAACCTCTGTCAGTGCTACATGCATGTAATTGTCCACTTGTAAATGTGCTCTATTTTGTGAGTACCTTTAGGTGAAAGGCCATAGCTACACAGATTGTGAAAAAGGGTAAAAGGCATGTCAGTACACATGTAGGAAAGTTCTTTCTTTCATATTTAGATAGGAAAAGGGCAGAGAAATTCAGTTTTGCATCACCATGTTTTTTTTTTTGTTTTTTTTTTACAGCCGTCTCCGTTTTTACTTGAGTTTGGTGATGATCAACATAATAATGTGGATGCAGGTTTTTTTAAGGATTACTTAAAGGTATAATGGAGGATGTTCTTTTTCTGGGTGGATCATCAAAACAAGTGGTCCTCCTAATTCTCAATAATTCTGGGGATATGTTTATGTATGGCATTCCTACATGCTCATCCCCATTTTCACTTACCAGTGGTGAGTCTTACAGTGGAACATTTGCAAATCTTCTTTTAGAAAGTAAGCTGTATGAGCGATGCAAACAGAAACTTTTTTTTTTTTTTTTTACAGTGTCCTGTCTGTCGATGTGGCAATAAGAATAATTGTCTTGATGCCAAAAAGAGCCCAACAGATTTTACTTTCACAAGTGGAGCAGTACGGCTATCGCCATAGAGTTCCGCTTGTTCTATGCATATAAATTGCTTTATTAGAATTAGAGTTTTACAGATTATATGGACACTGCAATGTAGGTGGAACAGGAAAGGAAAAACAGAAAAAAAGGAGAAAATATGAAACAAATAGGAGATAAAAGGGAGATAATTATAAAACATTTTCAGTCTGCTTCATCACCTGCAAATAGATGGAAAAAGAACAGTTCAACCAACTGACATGGTACGAGACATACTGTACAATAAAGTAACACCTAGATACTATCGCTGAAGTTTAAGTAGTATTGTTTAATCAGACATGTACTCTGTGTTACCTGAAGATAAGAATATGGGCTTTCTGTAAAGTTGCTGTAAACAGCAGCTTTTAAATGAGGAGACATGGGCTCGTGCACGCCCTCGCACATGTTTAATAGGCATTCCCTCTCAGGAGTGGGTACAGGGTTCTGCATGTGCATTTTTTTTTTTTTTTTTTGTGAGGGTGGGTCTTTTCAAAAATTTGTGAAAATCCTCCACTATGCCTTTAACATTATTTGGCAGAACAAGCAGTTCCCCACTTACCCAGAGAGTGGCAGCAGTGATTCAGCTTCAGCATTGTGCTAAAAAAAGTCCAGAAGTATTATACTGACGACAAAAAACACAGGAAAAGGGAACCATGCTTCACTCAAAATCTCGATCTGTAGATCAAACATGAAAACATAGTGAATGAAGGTGAGAGCAGAAAACACCACGGCTGCAGACACACACTGTGCTCTATTTAGAAACTTATAAAAGGATTTAAAGAAAATTGTTGCCAAAGGTGCACCTCAAGCCAAGGAACAATTCATCAAACCTTGGTAATGATCCAGATCCTGTGCCAGTTTTCACAATAAATTGTAAAGCTGCTACAATAAAAAAAAAAAAAAGCTTTAGCATGGCAGCAAACATGACAACCACTGAATACAAGATGTATGTTGGGCACAACAACACATTATTTATGCCCTCACTTTTTTCATTATTATTTCAAGTGCACCTCTGAATGATTTCCTGTGTAAGTGTTACAACATTTTAGCAGTCATTAATTATTTCACTGGCATCATAATACATTTGTTGTGAAATTTGACAAGGAGAAATTGCCAACAGATGAATGCCTTCAGCTGTGAAATTGTTTACTTTTCCAAAGCCAACTTCCACAGCTTAGCATTTCTAATCAAATGGATTAAAATATTTTACACAGACAGGACTTCTGACCATCATTGTCTTTTTATGGCTTAGCTTTCTGTACATTTGAAATGAGCATTATTTTGCACAAATAAGCATTATGTTGCACACAAAAATCTACCACCGATGTGCAATATCAGTAGGTCTCTTATTAAAAAAACAGATTAAAATCAGCTACAGTGTTGGATCAAAGTCCAGAATGGGGAAACAGTACAGCACTCCTGATAAAATTACACTTTTTTATAATGTGAACAATATAGAAAATTATCCATGATAAATTATTTCTAAATTCTTTCCACATACAATGTGTAGATTTATTATTTATGTTTCAGCTAAAAACCTTACATTTCCTGGAGGAAAACATTAAGGAAAGACTCTGCATTATCTCTATTATTTAAAACCTTAAAAGCTATGTTGAATTGCTCTCATTTACTTTCTGCTAAACTGTTAAAGTTTATCAAGGATTGCTCTCCTTTCAGAATTTTTTTCATCATTTGCATTATTTAATGCACTTGAATCTATTGCCTAACACCGTATTTTGCAGGTAGGTTAAAAGAATCCAAATATCATTCTACAAATGCATCTGTTAGGACAAGGACAATAAAATCTAATTTTATATAGACCATGGCATTACAGTAGTAGCCATTAAAGATTTCCCCACTTTCCTTGATGGGTCTTGACTATTCCTTGGGTGGACCTTGTTTGGTTCCCTTCAATTCCTTTTAAAACATCAACATTTGTATTAAAATATTCTTTCTGTCATGATTTGTGGAAATTAAGATCTAAAGAGAAGCATAATCTCCTGGTCAGATCCTGTAATTCAGTGGAAGGTTGGAGTCAGAGTAAGAAAAATATGCAAGTGGGGATCACTTCAGTGGCTGGAATTTGGAGGGGATTTTGCTGGGAGTTGGAGGGAAGTGGGCTACCATTCGGCTGACGTTTCACTGGGATGGGCTATTTTGAATGTCTGGTACTTTATAAATAAAAAAATGGAGGAAACAATAGCCAAATTTATCTAGCATTCGGTTTAGACCTTATTGTTTGTAAATGGTTGCAAATACTTCTATTTATTTTTTTTAGAAAATGGATGGTATTCTTTCACACCACCCTGATTCCAAATCTACATAAAAATCATTAATAAAGTGGGTCTATTTAAGGAGAAAATAAAGTTTTTGTTTAATTGTTTCATCTTTCCACACCTTTATTTTTGTTTTTGCCTTTATATTGACAACAGTTGCATGTATCAATGTAAAAGACGTATATAAATGAACTGCATCTCTATACAGGATCATCAATTATATTTTGCACTCGAAAAACAACTTTACTCATAATTAAGTCCTTCAACAAATTCATAAAATGTATATGGACCAACCGTAAGGATTTCAGGCAAGAATAGTTTGGATATTAGCAGATAATAATATGATGGTGGCCTCTGTTCAACCACAAACTCTTTCAGTCCTGATCCCAGAATCTGTGGACTGCTCCCACTCACCACATGCCACACATACTGCGACTGCTGTGTAATTCATGGCTAACTGAAACAGTGAAACTGTTATGGTGATAGCAACTTAAAGCTGATAAAATTCTTTCCTGTCATGACTCATTTGAAACATTCAGAGATACGATTTAGCTCATGAGCTGTAAAAAGCTTCTTACTGTATATGATGAATAAGATGATGACTGTCGGGCTATTCATAGAAAAAAAAAAAAGAAAAATTCTGCACACTTCCATTTTTGTGAGTATTTCCATTCAAAGTTAATGACACATTTTTTTTTCACATAAATGCCAATCCAAAAGCAACCCACACACCAGCTCAGCACCTATGTTTCCTGAGGTATTCTGATTTGAGCAGTGTTGTACTGTAGTGAGTACTACTTTTTCACCAAGTCGACTCTGTTGATTCTGAAATTAGAGCTTAAAAAAGTCTGTTTCAGGACCAGTGCACAGTTGCTCACTGTAAAGATCATAGACATCCCACAGACCAGTTGAGTTTGTCTTCCATTACTATTGTAGATTACAGCCCTCTATACAGAAAAATATGTTATAATAAAATGATTCACGCTTCACGTGAACCATCTGTGTTGTCCCTCGTTCAGCTCCAGCTAATCAACTCGGGGGCCCGCCCTCTCTGAAGCCAATCATCTTTCAAGATCCCCTTCATTTAGCTCCTGGCCCAGCTTCTCTCTCCCGCACGCAAACAAACTTCCACCCACCTCCACCTCATCTCCTCCCTCTTTCTCACTCCCACTCATCCTCTGGCTTATTCCACTACCAGCGTCTGGGCCCTGGGGAAAGACTAATCTAATCCTTTTCTAGGTTACTCGTCCAAGTGCATTTTGATTCACAGCATCGAAGTCTTCTGCGGGGCCCGAGCGCCAGAGAACATATTTCATTTATGTTTTCATCTGCTTTCATCTCTTTAAGCCCCAGTAGGTTCAAGTAGATGTAGGTTTTCAGTAGAGACCCTCTTCAGGTTGAAATATAGGGTAGTTTAATTGCTTAACACTTTAGATAATGGAGAAAAAAAGGATAAGTGAGAAAAATGACTCGAATTAACCTTAAATTTCAAATTTGTTATTTTCAAAGACTACTTTGTAACACTCTTACAAGTAACTTACTCATTTATATGGGAAGATTATTTAGTATCAATGATTTCTTCTCAAATAGATTATCAGCTGTCCATTTAGTTAGTAATGAAAATGATTAACTAATAACTACCTCTGAAAAAAAAAAAAACGGGTTATCAAGACTGCTCTGTTGATCTCTGGCTCCCCACTCCCTCGCTCAGAGGAGATCAACTCAAACCATACCCTCTGGCAAGGCACAAAGACCTGCAGCCACCCAGCCCACCCAGGACACTCTCTTTTCGCCAGTCTTCCATCTGGCAGACTTAGTCACACAGGCCTGCACCAACAGCTTTAAACACAGTTTTTCCCAGTGGCTGTATAAAAGGGGGAGAAAAAAGCGGCTCTAGAAACAGAAAAACAAATACTGTGCCGTCTGACTGTCTAAAAAAGGGACTACCAGACATTTTTGCACAAATATAAATACAAACTATTTATTAGGCAACATACCTTAACCTGTAGAAAAAGGCACGATTATTCAGGCAGGTAAAGCTTATAACATAAGCAAACATATAAAAATATGGAGTTTGGAGCTTGCAGCTCCTTATTTTAAATCCTTAAATAACAGGACATTATTTCTCATTTTTAGTCATTTAAGAAGAAGCTTTATTGTCATCGCACAGGAGACAACAAAATCTTATGTGGCAGCACAACAGTTGGGAGCGACATCTCAGTTAGTAAAAGTGAAGGTATGTTGTTACATAAACAATCTGGGTTATTGTTAGTGCCAAAAATGCAAATTAGTATGCATTGAAGCTGCAAGACGGATTTTTTTAATGTTTTTATTTTGTTTGTTTAAAATTGCAAGATACAGAGACTGCTATTTCACTCTTTTGCCAAAGTACCTGACTATTTAATTAAAATCTAAATCATTCCTATTTAGAAAATTTGTCAAAACTCTCGTTATATTGCCAAAGATTACATAAACAGACTCTACGGAAAATTTGTCTCCTAATTTAATCTGCCTATTTTACATTTAACCAGGGTGTGATTGGAAATTAGAAAAAAATGTTTGGTCAGTAAATCGATGCAACACACTTTAAAGAGTTAAAGTTGACTAGTTTGAGACTAAGATGTTTGATATGACATAAGCTGATCGGTATCAGCTGAATGTGTTAGTGATATTCAGTGGAAGATTATTCTGGGAGCAAGAGGTTCCAGAAAGGACCATCAAATTTCTGTGAATCCAAGTTCTTTTTCAATCAAAAGCTATTAGCAAACAACAAATGGTATCTTCTTTTGAATAATGTTGCTGATCTTTAAAAAGAAAAAAAAAAACTTAGAATGAATTAATTTAGTCCTAATATCAGCAATTTAATGTATTTTCTTATATGAATGCATCTTTTAAAGTTAACTAACCTAGTTAACCAACAATAAACCAGGATAGGACTGTTTTTGTTGAGTTTTTATTTGTATAGATACTTCAGTCTCCTAACCTGGAGAATTTGAATATATTTGTAAGTTTTCCGTGATGCAACAAGAAACAGCTTTGTAACCTCAAGCTGTTTATGAGATCATTAATGTTTCATTTTACTCTGAATGTTTTACCACAAGAACAGATTTTCCATTTATGCAGCAAGTATTTATTTTATTTTTTCTCATAAATAAAATCAATATAAAACCAGCATTAATTGGGCTCAGCTGGTAAGAGCTTTGCAAAATCTCTGATCAGAGTATCCCTAACAATAAATATTTCATGCTTTTGCAATGAGTATTGCAACAAAACTATTTCAGTATGCAAATGTTCATTAAAACAATGGTTATAAAATAAAAGTAAAAAAAAAAAATTTAAATTAATTCAAGGGCTTTCTTTACAATATTGCGTGTCCCATTTACATCACATGAGAGACATTTTAAAGTTATTATCTATTAACAGGACTGCAATATGCATTTTTTTTTTTTAGCTTTTTCTCCATATCTGCTCCGCCCACACGCTTTTAAAAACTGGGAATAAAAAAAAGAATAATGATATTGAAATACTGTGCTGATGAATTATTAAGAGGAGTTTGTTAGATCAGGTCAGATTTATGCAAAACATGGACACAGAAGTTTTGACACTAAGGAGATTCGATATATAAACCCTCCAAGCGAATAAACAATGGAGACCACCCTTTGGAAACTGATGCACTAATGGTGAATTAGCAGCTTCACGGACATGAAGAGTTAAAGACTCTTGCAATGTCTCAGACTAAGCCCACCCTTTACAATAGACTATATGTGTACACAGCCTCCTTGATATTTTTAAATATGGCCCTATCATAGCAAGTTTAAAAACGTCCTTCCTTAGAAAAACAATCCTCACGAAATCTGTATTTTTCTGCTGCTCTCTCAATATTCTACAATGACTTAATTGCCACAGATAGTCTGTCTGCAGTAGAATGTTTTCCTGACATTCAGATATTCGACAAGTATGAGATGATGCAGGTAAAGAATTTTGCTCCACAGAGAACTACAAAACACTAAATCAGATATCAAAACCTGCATTTTTAACTAACGTTACCTTTGGAGGTTCATTTAGAAAAAGATAAAGCACACAGCATACAAAATCTGCTTTAATTGTGAGAGTTCAATAAGGCGATGACAGGCAAACCCTGTAAAGTGATATAAATCCTATAAATCCAAAGTGTTTTATAGATCCTAGCTATTGCTGTTTGCACATAAACAGATAAGTGATATAAACATTCAAATAGCTGTCATGTTCTTTTATATAAAAAAGGGAGTACACTGTGCACTAGAAGTTCTCAGCAAGAACCTGTTTAAACGTTGATCATCTGGCAGGTTTCTAACAACAGGACCTGATGTTTAAAAGGTCTGCCTGTACTGAAACTTGCAAACTTGTTTGCACCAGCAGAGCAGATACTCATTTACAGTGCTAGGTGATTTCAGTGCACAATTGCACTTATTGCATGCAAAGATGTTTTGTTTGCCCATGCAATTTAGAGTATATTATTTAGAAAAACAGGGGATCAGGCCCATGGTGCATTCCTTATAATATGAAAAGTATTTTTTGGCTAACAACCTTTTGCACTATGTTTCCACTGATGTGAAGCTATCAGCACACAGAATAGAGTAACAGATTTAGGTTGTCATCAAGCTACTGAGGGAACCCAAGAAATGGTCGATTAAAGACATTATGACACATTGTTAAATCATTCCTTAGTGTGTCTAGAAGATCATTAGAATTTTTTTTTATTATTATCTAAAAGATTCTTTGAATTTACAAGGTTTTTTAGATGACTTTCCTGGCAAACTAAGTGTGTATATACGTAACTGTTATCAATGCAACATGTTAAGGAATTTAAATCTTATCAAATCATGGATGCTAAGCTATGCTTAATAACAATAAGATTTTGCCAAATATTTTTATTTTATTTTATTTATTTTTTTGCATCAGTCTTGAACACAATCTCAATTTTCTAGTAATCAAAAAATCTTAAAAGCTATAAAAAAAAAATCATCATCCATCAATAAATCTTGGAGAAATATAAATCTAATTATCCTGACTCCTACATGTCTAAAAATATGGGTTTCAGATTCACAGGGGTATGCTATTTTCTGAAGTGTTTCCTCCACCACTAGCTTAGTGTCCTTGGTGGACGTAGAACTGCTTGTGTAGTTTATAGCGTTTGCAGAGTTTATATGAATTAATGGAGATCTAGGACTCCTCGCTGACCTTAGGCCATTACAGTATGCAGCCCATAATAAAAACATGTTTAAAGTGTCAGCTAGATGTCCCTGTGGTACACTGTAGAACCTCGGTAGGAATGTGCAAGGCTCTGGGTTTAGCAGGCTGAATTTAAACGAGCCAGCAGGCTACTTTGAACCTTTCAGAGTACTCTTGCTCATTCAGGTTGTGCTGTTTACTCGTCACCCCCATCATCGATTACCCTTTGGGCAAAAATGAAAAATGGATTTATGCTTGTCTGTTGCCTAGGCAGATATTTATTGCAGTTACCTTCCCCCTGACCAAGACTTCCCACTTTCAACATCACCTGTCTTTGATGGACAGCACATTTCTCATTACCTTCAGATTCACATTAACTCTATTAGGCACTGAGTATATGAATATAAAAAAATAGCATTTTAACACCCGAATAATGGAATAAAAGGTTAACAATATAACAGTCCTTAAATATTAGCTAAAATGGTCAATATTGCTGTGTTGGTTTAACATTATCTATTTATTTAACAAATATTTCGCCAGAGCAAGAGAGGCAACAGTGGTGCAACATGTTAGTCGCAACATTCAACCTGCATATAAAAATACACCACCCTATCCTGAAAAGGTATTAGTAATATCAAATTAACAGGAGAAACTTATTTAATATTAATAATAAATAAATAAATAAACAGGGTGAATAGCTAAATGCTGTTGTTACAGCTTTACAGTCACTGTTTAGGTAATTAGTGTCACATGTGAGAAGAATGAATTTCACCTCTTTCAAGATCACCTTAAGTCTAAAAACCACTTGGTCACCTGGTTGCTTATTTTTCAATCAAAACTGTGTTTGCAATCTGTTGTCCTCTGGACAGTGTTAGGCAGATTAAAGGAGACCAAAGTAGTAAAGGATTAAATTTGAATGAATCCATTCAATGGAAACCAATTCTTATACACCATGGCTATGATTCAGATGGTGTCATATTCACCTTTCTGGTTGAGACTCTGGCCCTTACATAGAATCCTGAAAACAGCTATGGGTGGTGCATTTTTCTACCTCCCAGTGTTGTGAATCAGTCAAACTTTAACATGCTGTTGAATGCCAAGACAGTGAACATCATACAGTACCTAGAAAGAATCATCTAAAGCACATGAATAATCAGGAAGTCTTCCTTGATGTTTTGTACTGTAGGTATGAGGAACTTTCTCCAGTTTTTCATTGTTATATGTCACTTGCTTAAATCTTTTGCTGCAAGCATACAGTTAAATTGTAACTTTTTGGGGATTTAGCTATGTGTTGTATTTCGCCATACCCTTTTTTCATGATGTCCACCTAAGTTATGTTAATGTTGACTAGCCATAGATGTTGCTCATAGAGGAAAATAGAAAGGACAGTATGTTTTATGCGTGTTGTTTCAAAAGTGCTCTTTTCCAAAGACACAGCATTTCTATTGTAACATTGAAAGCTGTTAAATAACAGTTTTCGAAGGGTGATGTAGATTTCATAACCTGTAACATGGGCTTAAATCAGTTTAATTTAATCCCAAAGAGGGTAACCTAGTTTTCCAGGTGTCCTGTTAGATTAGAAGAATCTGTCTGAGCTGCTCCTTGGGTTTGCAGGAGAAATTATCTACAAGTTAGATGTTTTTCTTCCCCTAAAAGGTAGAGAGAACTAAAAACCATGTGTTATGTGCTTTCAGTTAATCATGGTTTTAATTATCAGGTGAAAACCCACGATATCATTTCACCTTACAATATTAAAGAAATTAAATGAAAAAAAGAGCTATTAGTTTTTCTGCATGAACCTCAATTACCTTTTTTTTAAATATTCAGATAGAACCAGATAAATGATTAGCACTATGTTGTTTTTTTTTATTTCTTTTCTGTGTCTCACAGCTAAGTAAGGCAAATTTACTTCGCAATTTTACAGTTTAATAACTCAATACAAATTAGCTTACAATTGTGATGAAGAAGACAATTATGTTGTAGTTACAGACAGTAGTCTAGTTGAAAAAAAAAGGGAGGGGGGATGGTGGATTTTTTTTTTGGAAGCATAAATAGCCCATTTACTATACTCTATTAACCTAAAGCAGTATGCATAATATGGTTGTTACATGTCAGGTACGCTGGTTATTGACCTTGACCAAGGCACTTTACAGTAGAACAGTAGAATAGTTAGGAACAAATGCAGTTGATATATTTCCCACTGGGAACAGCTTCATAGTCATGGTAGGCCACCAAATCTGTACATTAAAAACCTGAAGGCACAAACTTTAGATTGGATGGCTATAGTCATACCAGATAGTTGTCTACCAATCCTCTTATTAACTCTTACAAGCAGAGTTTTGTTTCAAAGATACTAAAGATTGAAACAATGTTATTTCAATTTTTTTCAGACAATTCTGCACCAAGAAAATACAAAAGGTTAAATAATGTTATAATGTGATATTTAAACAAACGCTTTCAGTTCAAGGCTATTCCCTCTAAAAATATTTGTTCACCTTTATTCTGTTTCTATTTGTGCAGATAAAGATTAGAGGCAGCTGCAAGAAGGCTCAAACTATCCTCTCATGATTTGCTTAGCAGAACAAACCTTTGCCAGGATCTACAGAAATCCACACAGACTAAGTATCCAATATCTGTCAACACTGTCCAAGTGTTGAAAGATGCCAAGTACTTTGTCCACCATTTGGCTCTGAATCACTGCTACTTTCAACCACAATACCATTTTAAGAGCAAGTTGCTTCACAGTCAGAGTCATCAACCAATTGTTTATATCCACTGTAATGAATAAAAAATAAATAAACAATGTTACAATGAGAGGAAAATTACCTTAAAAACAAAAGAAAATTGCACCTACCATTGGCCCTCAGCCATTCCCTCACCAGACACCAGTTTTAACTGCCTTCCCCTGACTCTCCAACACAAAAAGCCCTTAACCTGCAGTGAAAAAGTGGCTGTTGTCCTCAAACAGATCTTCAGTTGATTGAAATTCTCTTTTGCTTTAAATCGTCTTGAAGCCCTGAAATACAAGTATGACAAAGGAAGAAAGCAGTTAGGAATTTATATTGTGGGTACCAATATAAATTCTATAAGAACTTAAAGACAATGTTAATATCTTTATCTTAAGGTTAATTTAAATTAACCAGCCATAAGATAATAATGCATACTCTAAAGTGTCAAAGAAGCTCTGTTTCCTTTACTGTTTAGAAACTGTTAGTCACTAGGCACTGCAAAAGTACAGTATTAGGAAGGTCTAAATGTTTTTACACTATGTGAGATTTTGGCCAAATAAGTTTTTTTTTAATGTGACTTTTAATGTATTCATTTCAACATTAGAAAATGGAAAAAGTGTGGCCCAACTGCAAGCCTGCCTAAATGTGGTAAGAGAAGGAAAATATCACAAAATTGACCCAGAGACCCATGGTGAATTATTAGCTTAAACTTCCAGGAATCTAGACTGTAGGATCAAAGGGTCAAATAAAAAAATAAAAAAGGAGCTGTGTTGTAAGTTTAATGCAAGTCCTTTCCGTGACAGAGCACACATCTGGAAAAAGGTATAACCGAATGCAAACTTTTTGATTTATATCTAAATATTGTGTGGAACATTGTTATGCTGAGAGGATAATTTTTGTATTTGTAATTGTTCCCATTACAGGGCCTTTCATCAGGAAACCTGTTAAAAGCTGCTTAGTCTTTAAGTAAAGATAATAAGCATGACAAAAGCGGACTTTACAAGCCCAAAGTTAGTAGAAACATACACCATCAAATTTGGTGTAACAAGGATTTGTAATACACTTGCTAAATTTATTTTTTCATAATGAAAAAAATACCTCATGTGTCCTCATGTAGCTTGCACTGCATTGGGTTGGTCATTAATGTAAAATACACCAACATAAATAACTGATAATAAAGACTAAATGTCTCTTGTTGGAATTCAACAACCTTTTATTAAAACCAAAGAATATAAACACACAAGTCAATATTTTGTTTGTATAGAACTCTTTCTAAAATCCATAAATGAAATCAATTAGAAAGCTGCTACAGCAGATTAATGAACTTGGTCCATTCTGAACTCCAATTCAAATGCACTCTGCAAGTTCTGTTTGTGCAAAAATGTCCTATCTGATAAGAATGCGTTTTGTACTGATTTTGTTGGTAAGATTTATGGTCCCTCAACACAAATTAAACACCATGCGAGGCAACATAGAGACAAGAGCTAAAGATAATGCCTGCAGAGCCTGCCATGTCTTAACGTGTTGGGAAGTTGGCGATAGAAAGGTAAATTGGAGATAACAGCCTTATCTCAGTAGGTAAATACATCTGCTTTGTTTTGATTTATCTCAAAATAAGTCAATGTTTCAATTAGTATCTCTTTTAGTTTTGGATCCTTTGCATGATCAAGATCTAGACTGCATTACATGAGTTAAAAGACATCTAACATGTTTCCTTTATGTCAGAGGTTTATAAGTAAATGCATTCTTTAGAAAGGATCCATCCCCTTTCTTTGAACACTCATCAGTCTCTACAAGTTGAGCAGTAACTTCCATTAACATTTTTAAACTCAGGCCAATGTCTAATATCAAACTGAACTCTTTCTGAAGCTAAATTCCAATGCACAGCGTGGCTATGATGAAAAGCTTTGAAAGCAGATAAAGCGCTGTGAAGAGGATAAGCAGAGGGTGTTCTTTCTGTCCCACTTCAGAAAGGTCAACTTTAATTATCACTTGACACTTTTTCAGGCTTTGGGAATCCTACGTGCTTAAATTGTACAGCTTGACTTCTTCTTAGTCGCTTAGACATCTAACATTTTCTTAATGATCTTCTGTTCAAACTGACTGCTCAGGCGTTTTTCTAAAGTAGCTTTTGGAACAAAAATGGAATTACAGATATCAGAGTTTTACTACAGTTAGGCCTCTAAATTCTAGATTTGTTCATGAAGGTCAAACTCTTGTCGACCAAACTACATTCAGATTTTTTGCCACATTACTCAGCTGTCGTTGTACAACATCTTTTGAATTATAGCAATAAATTTGTGGTGTGATGTACTCCAAATTGTACCTGCTGAGGTTTACATACCCATTTTAGGGCTCAAAGTTATATAATTTGAGCTTTTATTTATTTTATATATGTTTTTATTTAAGCCCATATACACCTTGAATTATTTGTTAAAATGGTATTTTGAGTACAATTAAACATTTTGTGATGATGTCCATCTCCCCCCCTCCCCCCCTTTGTATATTGGTTCATAAAGTCTGAGGACCCCAAAGTGCTTCTGGTTAGATTTACTCACCCACATGATTGTGGATAGCTACATTGCAGCCAAATCTTCACTGCACAAAGGCACAACGACTAAGATGAACATAGCAGAACCTCGAACCACCAACTCACTGTTTATCAGTAAAATCCATGTGTTCTAAGCCACTGTCTACATCAGACCCAATATGACAATAAAATGGGGGTAGTAGAGGTGCACATTTCTAGTAACATTTACTGGGTATAGTGAGCTACGCATAGGGTGAGCTGATCCCGATCTGCTCAGATTTTTTTTCACCTCTCTCCACGGCCCCCAAAAATTGTAGATTCTGATAATTAAATCCAAAGAACAAACAAACATCAAGCACGGCTACAAAGCAATGCCCACCTTTATGTGCAGCCTACGCAGCAAGCTCTTAAACCATAAACGATATTTACGGTTTTATTATTTTTAAATTACAAGGAGCATTACATTTCAATAAAAAGAAAATGCAGCAACAAATGAAATTTGGAAGGTTTATATAGGTACTAGATGAGGCAAACAGAGGTGAGAGAGAGCAATCTAATAAGTTTTTTTTTTCTTTTTTTTTATAAAGAGAGGAGAGTAATTAGCTGTTTGTGCCCTGTGCTGTTTTTTATTTTTTTTAGGCTCAAAGAGGCTCACTATTTTACTTTGTCCGTTTTGTGTCCTTTTGAACTATCATGGATAAGGTATTCTGGTTTATTGATTTTATCTGTCTGCACAAATCTGACTGTTTCCCTTTCTGATTTAAAGATTTTAATTTGTATTTCTCGCAAAGCGGATGTGTTTTATTTCCAACTGCGTCCCTCTTCCGATCAGACCAATGAAATTGCTGCTGAATATCTGGGTAGTCTGATAAAAATAGACCTGGAGTCTATCTCAGTCAGAGCTACACAAGCCCTGAAATTGTGTCAGGTGTGTTCATCCCCATTCAGTCTCAATGAGCACTAAGCACCACAACCTCTTTCAACACAATTTTCTGTCTGTTCAGATATAAAGTCATGTTCGGTATGTTCAGGACTTTAGAGTGTACTGAGGAGAATCGGCCTCCTGGTGCTTAAAACAATAACACTATAAATACAAATTGCTCTATTGCGAGCCAACAGATTTGGCAAACACTCCTGGATAGTTTTTTGAAATGTTTTGAGAAAAAAATGAGCTGGTTTCCTCTGATTTAATCTTGTTTGTGTTAAAGCCTTAAATAAAGTCAAGCTTCTACAGTACACCTTATTCATATTTAGAATAATAAGTAAATTTTTATGTTTTTAGTGACGAAAAAGCTCAAATTGGTTATCAAAGACCAAGACTTTGAGCTTTGCCTTCTTAGAGGCACTTAAATTCAGTTGACAAAATACAGTTAACTGTGCTGTCCCCAGGCTTTTTTACCACTGTGTGAACCATGATGTGAGTACACACACTGACTGCAGGTTTTCACCAAGAAGAAAAAAAAAAGATGTTGCTTGAAAATATATTTTTATTTTATTTATTTATTTATTTACTTTTTTTCTATTAAAAATCAAGTAATGATTCAGACCATCCCAAGAAGATTTTTGAATCTGCTGTTGCATAAAACGCATTTCCCTTTTTTAGCAAGAACTGTCTAAATTGATACCTTTTGGCAAATAATTAGGATTAACTGATATTAAATGAACAATATTATACTCTCACTCTGTCTTGCTGTATTTCTACGGTCTAATCTCCACGGTTAAAATATACACCATATCTCAGTCTTTCCCTAGGAAGAATCTAATCCCTTTCCCATATCACAGTAATGTTTTTAACAGAAACTCTCTGTACAATCTCACAGGGCAAATGCGACATATGTGGCCATATGGATTGTTTTAATCTGAGACAACGTTGCTAATATAGTTACTCAACTGTTTAATAGGCCAGCTGTAGAAGACATGGGCTGAAAATGAGCTTTATTAAATCCCTTTAATAGCAGATGTAGCCTGAGGCAGCTCAAGCAAAAAGTAAAGGAAACCACTGTGGATGTCATCCCTGTTTTTCCCCAGCATTTTCCTTTTTCCATAATAGGAGATCCAAATCGACACAGAAAAGCCTCTCCTGAGAGCAGACATGATTAAGTGCTACAGTTACATTCTAGAAACTGCTTAGAAATTGCAGCAGAAGTAGGAGGTCTGTTCATATATGTGAATCTACACTACACTGTGCAGGCATGTCTTCATTGCGTCCACAAAGTTGGTTTCATCTTTGAAAGCTTGCATGCATCTTAATATTGTTCACATATTTCTGACTCAAGTATGACAAAGGAAGCAGAGAGAGTTGTTACTTATTGACCAGGCAGTTTTGTATTAGAGGCTCCCATCTAAACCTATCAAACTGCCTTTCTACTTCAAGTCTAATGGTTTTCTAGAAGAACTGGTGACCCCCAAATGGCCACTTTTGGCTTTAGTGCTCCAGTTTGGAGATTTTTCATTTTTCTCTCTGTTCTTATCTATGTGTGTGGCGACAAGATAAATATTGGTTTTCATCTATCTTCCTGGCCAGTGACAAAAAATGGGCCTTTGTGTCCTGTTGTATTTGAATTAAGCCCAGAATGTTTTATTTTCAATAATGTCTAGAGTAAAATTTACATTTTTTAAGCGCTTTTTACATAATTGGAACTAATAATATTCAAATTCATGACTTGAATCTGTGGTAGACTCTGTATAACGAGGTTAAATAATACTGTACAGGCAAGTACAATTTTCAACCTTTAAAGACTGAACTCATCTCTATACATACGTTTTCAAAATACTACTGGAAATAAATTTTGATGGGTGTGATTCCAGGGACACAAATAATTTGGATCTTTATACCCTTTGGAAAGAGAAAGTAATTAATGAAAAGTGTAGAAAATTGTATAGTATTATCAAGTTAAAAATTTAGAAAATGTATTTTTTAAATATTACAGGGATTTTATTGAATATTTCTCAAAATATTTTTTCTTTACCGAGTGAAAATAACACATAACACTTTTCTTATTTGAACTTTTCTTTCTGTATTAAAGAAACAATGAATTATTAACCTTTTTTCCATAAAATCTGTCTGACTATAGTCAGTAGCGAAACAAATAAAGACCTCATGTAACATAACTGAAGATAAGGATTGTCAGTTTTGCTGCATCCAACATCATCATCACTTCTGCATCATGCCTAAGACATTTTAGAAATACTTTATTCATGTCTGTCTGTCTTAACTGTTCCCAATGTTGTGCCAGTTCATAATGAAAATGAACAAGCTTAAAGTTTAGTACATATAGATGAAAATGAACTAGCTCACGTTCATAGTTCACTTTTTCAAAAAATTAACATAGTTCATAAGAACCTACAAATGAATTAGTTCAAGTTCATTTGCTAAATTAAGCCACAATCTTACACAGCAGAGCCTCATATTTCACCCTTTAGATGTCCAATCATAATATCAAGAAAGAAATGGAAAATACTCAATGCAGTCAAAGGATAATGTATGTGCAGTGAAGCTTTTATTTAGCCAAATTACACAGAACTTCAGAAACATACAGGAAGATTCATGTTCTACTGAAAAGATCTGTATCAATATTCGGTTTTTACATTCCTCATTCAGTAGCAGATATTTCCCAAGATGCTTTAACTCGGTGTGTCGCTTTCAATTTTGGAGGACGTGGCTGATGTACAGACTTGTTTGTTAAATCCTGGTGGGCACAAAAACGTGATTTTTTTTATTTATTTCTGGCTTAGACATAGACAACTTCTATCGTCATTTTGAACACACAGTGTATACAAAATAAAATCTTGTTTTGTACAGCTCTGATCATATTCCCATTCCATAAAGTGTGGCAGTGATCAAATGTAAATAGTGCGGGAGAAAAAACATGGTGCAAAAAAACACATTGATATGGAAGTTCAGAGCATTGAATGCATATGGTGCAATTTTGCAGCGTTTTGGTTTGTTGCTGTCACTTTGATGCAAAGTCTGTGACATGATTTAGAGTTTTTTTTTTAACAGTTCAGCTGTCTGATGGCGGTGGGGAAGAAGCTATTTCAGAATCTGCTGGACCTGCATCGAATGCTCTGAAGCCTCTTCCCAGAGGGAAACAGGGAGAACAGTCCACGGTCGGGGTGTGAGGGGTCATTGATAATGTTATGGGCTCACGTGTTCCGAGTCTTCATTTGGGAGTTCATAAAACACTGCCAAAGCGCTCTGCAAAAATGGCGTCAGAAATACCAGCGTCTGCACAGTATTTTACTAACAGTAGACATGCTGGTCTGTCATGCTGTTTGCCATATTAAGTGCCGTAAAACCTGACGTTATCCAATGAAAAGTGTTATCAATTCAACGTGAATGTGAGCTGTGTTTGTTGCTCATTATTCTTAAAGTGAACGTCGCTCTTGTTCACGTCCATTACTTTAAATCTGATCATTTCAGTTCACCGTTCACTAGAAATACGAACGTATTCAGTGAATGCCGTTCATTGAACGCTTTCATGCACGAGACTGACTGTTTCCTAATGATTATAAAATGTATGAGACCAAAGTTTCATTAACTGTCTGCCTAGAAGTATCCATCAAGTACTTTACCTTGTTGCAGTCAAATATTCCATAACTAACCGTTCCTCACAAACACAACCAAAACTGAGACAAAGCACAGAAAAAAGTCTTTTTTCTTGTCTGTCACAAAAATTGCACAGAATTTCACTTAGTATTACACCATTAACCACTTTACATGCTGCTCACCTTTACAACACAAGTGCTGTAATTGAACTCTCAGCTCACCCTGAGATTTCTAAGCTTGTGTGATTATAGGGAGATGAGCCACAAAGAACAGGGCACTTTCTGTGATTGTATAGAGGTGTACATCTATGAGAGTTAGAGAAGGAAGATGGAAAACAGCTAGGTGGATTCTTATAATACGGATGCTTGGTTGTTTGCGTCAGTACTAAACAATTGATGCTAACCTCGCTTCAAAAGGTCAGACTGGAAAGAATGAGGACGTGAAGCAGGTAGAAGTGTTTACTGAAAATGACAGTAGCTGCACAAAGCAACAAACTGGGAGCGTAAAAAACAGATTAACAATCTGACGCACACATTCACTTGCAATTAAATAGAAAAGGCATTTACCAAGCACACTGTTGTAAATTCTTTCTTTTCCTGTATTCTTTCCTGTTATATTATTTCTCCTGAACTTCATCCTTTTTTCTGGGATACAATGCCTTCCCCTGGTTCTGTGAAAAATCACAGAATCTTTGGCAATTAGCTTCCAGCCGCTGGAACTATATGGAGCTCAGAGAAGCAGAGGAGCCACGCACAGCAGGGAAGCCCATTCATCTTCACTTTGGCGAGAGCTCAGTGCCCACAAACGCACACCAAAAACAGCTGTACCATGGGACTGAGGCTATAGATGCAATGTCTCCAGAAAGCTTTTTAAAGAAAGCACACGCATTTGTTCCCTTTGTGGTACTTAGAGTAGCATTAGTATATAGAAGCTGCTTTTCCACTCTGTCTTGTTTATGCATCACAAGACTGTATTTTTATAAAATGTGTCCACTCAGAGCCGACCACTGTGTTGCAACTTTGAAGTTGATTATTAATATTTTCCATCAGGCTTTCCTTTTATTTTTCATTAGAAGACAGAGGGCTCTTGGAAATGGCCCTGGATTTCCTCCATGTGAATTTAATATTGTAATAAATTATGTAATCATAAGATAAACACATTTGCTCTAGATTTTTTGCAACATCATAAGAAATATCACTAATTTGACACAACAGTTCTTACATGTTTTAAATATGTCATAAATTTCTGTGCACTCCTACTCGAAAACAACAACTAAGAATTGTTTATTGCAATTAAGTTAAATTCTACTGCAGTTTAAGGTATCTAGCTAACATGTACTTTATCTTATCATTTGAGTGCATTTGTATATAAGTGCAATTCAATTGTTAAATGTTTAGTTTCTCTTTTTATCCTAGAAAAAAACCCAAAAGTTATACACCTGGTCATGGTGTTGCAGAACATTGAATTCCACTCCATTTTTCCTGTGTGAAGCTTTAAAGAAGTTTTACAAGGTCTCATCAAAAGCTATCAAGTTTACAGACATGACAGGACTTGCAAAACCAAACCCTAACCTTCAAATTTAGAATAAAAGATTCATTTGTTGATCAGTCATGTTGTAGCTAGCTGGGATGGCTTATCATAACCAAATAGATAACTAAGAAAATCATAACTGAATGCATCTTTATTAGATTTGGAGTGTAGTTCATGAACTGATCATAAAAGGCTACATACTCCTTAAAGAAAACATGTTACATTCACTGTATCAATAAATACTACAAGATGGTGATTTTGGCTTAAAGGATTTGATAAAAAAAAGGCAATGCAGCCATAATATAGAGCCCTGGACACATCTCTACCTTATGTATTATTATACCTTTCTTTCTTTCACACACATACATACAAAAAGAAATCCTTGCCCGCATTTATCCTCCACAACCTGCATCTATCAAGGAACGGCTTTCTAAAGCCCGTATTTATATTCTTGTCACCCACTGGGCAATCTAAAGAGGGTTGTGTCTACAAAGGGAGTACAAATCAAACATCATCACCATTTCTATGAGGATGATGGCTCATTTTATTATCTTTCTGTATTTTTTTGTATTTCATTTTCTTGTCTGTGGGCATTTAATTTTCACATGAGTGATAAAATTCAAAGCCAAGCTGCAATTGCAAGGAAAGCAAGGGCCAAAGGTTAAAATAAACATTTGATCAAACACATTGAAACCATTCACAAGGCTAAACCAAGATGGAATAGGAATCCCACAAAGACAGGTTTGTTTTGAAAAGCAGAGGAGTAAAAAATTAATGTAAATTATTGCAACAGATGTGATTTTAGCCCATCGCTTCTACTGAAACATTTTTTCTTGTTTTTGCTTAGGGAGAGTAAATATTTCTGATAGCAGCAAGGTCAAGGGTGAGTGGCTCTTATCACTCACAGGTTAGCGGACAGAAAAAGATAGATTGCTGATCGATTGCACTCTGGGAGATTCATTACTCTCCTATTCAATAGTAAGGTGAGGCCTCTGCCTCATTTAAAGGTGAGGCATTCAACCGCTGAGCTTGCCAGTTTCCATACTCATAGTTTGTGAAGGGATATTATAGATTAAAACATTAGGAGTGTTAGTCAGTGAAAATGTTTAAAGGGAGAGTCTGCTAATGAGGACAAGATCATTGATGGGTTAGGTAGAAAAGAAACAGCTGACTGATATAGCAACGATTTTCTTGTGCTCACAGGAAATAGAAAGAAGAAAATGCTGTTGGGTGAGAAACAGATGCATACAGCACGTTGCAAAAATATCAATACTTTTTAATATTTCAGTATATTTTTTACATTGACATAAATTAGAGTGTAATTTATTGGGATTTTTTTTCAAATAGTGCATATTTTATGTGAAATATTACATTTTTCATTAAAAAATCAATCTGCAAAGTGTGACATGTATTTATATATAGCTTTCTTAAGTCAAACATTTTTTGAAACTCCTTTTGTGGCAACTACAGTAGAGCTGTCTTTTTGAGGTACTTAAATCTGATGTAACTCTTTGCTTTTGAAAAACTAACATTTTTAAAAGTCTAAGACTTAGGCCTAATGGAAGGTCAAAGTCCCTTGCAGTCAGATTCTAGGTTTTTACTAGCTCCATTATGCTATAAACTCTGACAAGCTTCCCTTTGTTTTGGCATTTGCTTTGTTTTGGGTTCTTTTCCGTTTATCTAGTTAAAGCTCTTCTTGGCCTGCCTGACAGTTTATGTTCACCGCCATGAATATAAAAATCTATTTAAGAACTATTATTTATGTATCTAAAATAAAAATAGAGAAGCACCATTACATTTTTTTTCCAATCATGTCTGATATTGATAACTGGACTGAGAGCATCAGCCAATATAAAATCCGATTCAAATGTGGAATGAATTAACCATATATCGAACCAATTGAGTAAAGACTTTAGCCTTAACATAAATATTGTTAAAAAGGATAAGGAATTAACCCAGATATAAATGTACTTTATATTATTTATTAACAAATAAGCAGCAAAAAAGAAATAAATAATAGTTGCTTGTAAAATGTCCTGGATTGGATCTCCGTTATCCGATATCAAATCACTAAAAATCCAGTACAGGTAATTAGTCAACATTGGAACTGATATTTGATCCTGGCATCAGCTCAGTGCATCTCTAAATAAATATAGTTTATAGGCCATAGAGGCTAGAGAGCATGAATGCATAATGTACGAAAACCAAAATATATACAGAAAGCTCAAACCCTATACTATTCCTATCTTCCAATCTAACATAAATTAGGAAATATAATATGCATGCATAGAGATGTTAAGTCTGTGAAGGTTGCCACCTTGCAGGTCCAAGGAAATCCTTTTTTCCTCTCGTGGTTCCTGTTAGTGCTAATAAATAGGCTCATTTTTCCACCAGACTATTTGCACCATCCATCCACCTGTGTCACCTATAATGTTTTAAAAAATGCATATCACATTGCTGTGAAAAGACTTCCTTGTCTCTGCTTCATAGTAACCACATTGTGAAAACTAATCAGTATACATTTTTTCTTCTCTCTATAACCTGCCATCTTTTCATGCAAAGTAGATGGATTATATTTTTTGCCCGCAGAAGCAAATATTAAACTCAAAATCACAATAGCAAATTGACATTCAATCCTACCTTTAAGAGATAAACCACCAGATTATAAATCACAGTTCATATAAATTGTATCCTCTTACAGTTATGAGATATTCACCGTAACCTTTTCCTGCTTGTTTTAATCCTTCACACTATTTTGTTTGTTGCTTTTCATTGTTTTAATCAAAATATGTTGCAGTGGATTATTTCTGAGTTGAGTTTACATTTAGTTTTGCATTTGTTTTGAGTTTCTTATATTTCAGCTTAAATGGCAAAACACCTTTTGAGGTTACACCTAATCTAATCTCCATGTGAATGGGATATTAAACCTTTGACCTGGCGTGTTATGGTCTCAATTATCTTCCCAGTTTTACCTTATACCACTGTTGTGCCAATATATCTATTATAAAAAATAAAACTACAGCTCCCAGCATGCCCTAAAGCTCTGACATCACACAAAATGTTGTAAAAAAAAATAAAAAACAAGAGCTTGTGGTTGCTTAGAAAAACATGTTGAACCTCTTGGTGCTGCCCCTTTGCTGCAAAGCCTCTGCCTACCAACTCATTCCTTCAAAGTATAACCTTATTTAGGCTGGGAATCTGCAAGAGATAAACCTAGATCGGATATCGGCCCCAATATTGCATAATTAGCTGGATCGGAAATAGGGAGACGCCAATCCAGTATTCTGATCTTGTTTTTTTATTATTGATATCATACATAGCAATAAAGTTCAGGGTTCTCCCCTGGATTTTTTCTGAGTTTGAGTAGAGGTATAGCAGGCACCTGCCTTGGTTAGCCGACTCACAGTGTTTCCCTCATTTTTGTGAGGAAGCAGGTACACGTTTTCTGTGCTAAAGTTTGTAAAAAATAAAACTAACAAACTGGAATCATGTTTGATAAAGAAAGACTACTCTTATACCACATACAGATCTTGAAATACATACAACGCAATAAACACTGAAAGAGTACATTACATACCAATGTATTTTGCTGCATTACTTTGTTTCGATAAACTCAACTAAGAACCTGATATTAAATATGCAAATATGTCAAAAAATATCTTCGCTGAAAAAGGCAAAGCTGGAACTTGAAGAAACATTAAGAGATCACATTCTGTTCTGGTTTTTAAATTTACTATGTCTTGTTTATTCTTTATATACATTAGTTTTTGTTACAGAGTTAGTCAATGGACCAAATGAGTCGATGGACCAGTGTCATTGCACAACATTCAGTTTTAGGTTGGTATAGTTATTTATCAAAGAGGTTGAAGGGAGGTTTGGGAGAATAATTATACAACTACTCTATAATTACTGACATAAAAAATAAATATATATATACACATTTATTGGACAAATATGAACACACTTTCCATATTTCTATATAATTATAATTATTATGCATAATGCCATAATAACTGCATAGCTTTATAATAATCAGCAATGATTGTGATTAACCATTACCAGCCTATATTTGGATATCATTTTTTATTATATATTTAAAAGTTATAGACAAGCTATTAACTTATTTTACCTATAAAGCTGTTATTCAAACCTGAACGGGACTTTGAATCAACCATTAATACATGCTAACAAATTCAACTTGCAAATGCAGTTGATAATTATTAATCATGAACCAAACCCTTTTTAACATGACATGGCTGTTTTTCTATAACATCTATAACAAACGTTTATACTTTTAGTTTCAAATAATTTCCATCATATTCATATCTATGCATTTGTAGCAAAATTGGATATAATTATAATAATTATAATGATAGACAACAGACAGACAGACATCAGGTCATCCTTTGCTTATTCAATGCCTTTACCCAGCCATTAAGACAGGAAAAAAAAGCATCAAAGCTTGCAAAGTTGGATGGTAGTGATAGGACCTGGCCTTTGTACCCTATCTAAAAGATTAACTCAGAAAACCTGTTATATTGCATTTCTTTGGGCACCTCTACAGTATATATAGATATACATACTGAATACTTTTGTAATCTTTTTAAGAAGGTGTTGATGTTGAGATTTTTTTTCCTCTATTTTTTTCTATTTGTTTTAGCAGCTTATGGGGGGCTTTTTTCAAGCTTTAGAAGCCCCCTCTACACCCCAACTCCCTCTAGCAGTACCCACTAATAAGTATAATCCATGGAAATTTCTTTATGAGTCAGTACAAATATGGCAGTTTGCAAACACTGTATTTAATTCCTTACCATGGCATAGGACACAATTTTATGAACATTTAGCAACAGTGCTTCACACTCCAGAATATTAAGCTGCAGATAAAAGGGGCTTTACTGAGCTTGCATTATATGGATCCTCCTCTGTTCCCTCAAAACATTAAGAGAAAACAGCAGAATCTGCAGAAGGGAGAACCGCTGTGCATTGGAAATGTGTTTACTGCATTAGATAAATGATGTCTGTTTGAGGTCACTGACTAATAGGAGGTGTGTGGGTGCTACATATTGTTCCCTTTGTAGCCTTCTGTGTTATCTCTGAATGGACTCACATTTGTCTCTTTCAAACAAGATACTCCTTTACAAATTTGTTTTTATTTTTTTTTTTTTGCTCTTTAAGTTTGTCCTTTACTGTAAAAATGACATACATGCTCTTTACAGATTATTTAAAAAGATGGATGCACTATACCTTGTGAAAGTACACTACTGCATGTATAACCCTTGAACTTTTTGAAAATTTGACCATGTGAGAGTCCACAACCTTTCATGTATTTCCTTGGAAATTGTATGACAGAGAAAAACACATTCATAATTGTAAATAAAATAGGTAAGGTGATATGTTTTTTAATGAAATAAGATTTATCAAAGTTTGTGTAATGCAACAGAAGTGATAAAGTTCTGTGAATAATTTTTCTGTTTGATAAATACTTGATGAATCACATTTTGTATTTCACAATAATTTAATTTACAGGATTAAAGTAGAAGATTTGATTCACTTTAGCATCTACCTTTTCAGGTGTGAGGACACATTTACATTAATAGGGCATTCATAGGATAATGAATATCCATTGCTAGCTACTGTGCAAGGCAACACAAGAGAACTGGCTGTTATTAGTGTTGTCCCAAGCTCTCTTAGAATACAGGAATATCACATACAATGCCATATCCCACATGACAAAGAGAAATATAAACTACTATCCTCTGCAATCTATTATTCAGAGCGTGTGTAAGTGTTTTCAGTTTAAGTTCTTCCAATACTCCATTCATATTCAATCAATTATTCATGAGTGTGATTCCTCCTCAGTGAGTCTGACGCACTGATGATAGCCACAGTGGCGTTTCTTAAATGAATAAGCTCTGGGCAAGCTTCCTGTACCCTCTTCTGCAGCCCATACATGCAAAGTCATTAAACATTTTTTAAAGAGTCATATAAATCATGTTAAATCCAAAAAAAATCCGTGTTGATTCAATAATGCAGTATTTTTTGCACTTTTCAAGGATCTCTCTCTAATGTAATCCTACTAACAGAGAAGGAAATATATTTATGGAACTTCACAAATAATATAAAGATTTAAAGGATGATTTTAATTTGTCTCAGATCAGGTTTGACCTGACTGGTTAATGTAGATTTTGTTCAATATCAGTTTGAATGCATTGAACAGCAGATCCCTCAAAACCACTTTAGTCAATTGACAATTTTTAGCAACATTACCCACATACTATTTCCCACTCTGTTTTCTTTCAGTGTTTATATGCATCCAAAAGACAACACGGCATCCATTCTTTATTGCATGTATATGCAAATAAGCAATTAAAAAAACACTTTCGATTTGCATTTCTCTTCACCTGCTCCTTGGGAAGATAGTGCATAGCCCCATTTACACTACACTTTTGAAACCATGCTGAAAGCGGTCTGGGTTTGGTAACCAAGATAACTTGAGTGTAAATGGAGTGCCACTGAACTGGACTGTGCCAGACACAGCCAAACCGTGTACATCTAGTTCAACAGTAGGGCTTGGCTTGGTTCAATTGTGGCTTGATTCTCTGATAACAAAGAGAGCACGAGCAGACCGCGTCATCTCCTATTGAGTCATTTCGCACATTTTCCGGCGTGTTTGGCTTTGCAGTTCACATCTCTTCACTTGTTCACAAAATAAATTTCTTCTCAGCCTATTAAAAATAAATGGCATCAAAAGAGTTTAGTAAGACCTGGGATAATGCAGAGACAAAGATTCTCATTTAAATTTTGGCCGAGGACTCTATCCAGGCACATAAGTTCCTGAATTTTACAGGCACCGCCATTTTCGTTTGCGTAATTCCCGCCTTGAGAGCTGTAGTATCGTGCAGTGGCGATAGGTAAGGAAACCGGCTAGCGTAATGTGTAACTAGTCGTAAGGACCAAGCCCTGCATGTTCAATTGATAGAAGCTCAGTCCAAACTCTGCATGACCCGTTTGCAAGGGGTAGTGTATATGTGGTGTGCCAAAACTACCGGATAAATAAACCATTGCTTTTTGACCATCCTGGGATNACCAAGATAACTTGAGTGTAAATGGAGTGCCACTGAACTGGACTGTGCCAGACACAGCCAAACCGTGTACATCTAGTTCAACAGTAGGGCTTGGCATGGTTCAATTGTGGTTCAGTTCTCTGATAACAAAGAGAGCATGAGCAGACCTCGTCCTCTCCTAATGAGTCATTTCGCATGTTTTCTGGCATGTCTGGCTTTGCAGTTCACATCTCTTCACTTGTTCACAAAACAAACTTCTTCTCAGCCTATTAAGAATAAATGGCATCAAAACAGTGTGGCAAGACCTGGGATGATGCCGAGACCAAGACTCTCATTTAAATTTGGGCAGAGGACTCTATCCAGGCACATAAGTTCCTGAATTTTACAGGCACCGCCATTTTTGTTTGCGTAATTCCCGCCTTGAGAGCAGTAGTATCGTGTACTGCCAATAGGCAAGGAACTGTGCTAGCATGATGTGTAAATGATTGTAAGAACCAAGCCCTGCACATTCAATTGATAAAAGCTCAGTCCAAACTCTGCATACTCCGTTTGAGAGGGGTAGTGTAAATGGGGCATATGTGGTGAGCCAAATCTCCCTGATAGATAAACCATTGCTTTTTGACCATCCTGGGATACAGTCGACCAGTCCATCAATGCCCCCACCCCTCATTCCTGGCGCTGAAACACAGATGCCCCAGCCTCCAGCTCCATCTTGTCATTAAGGATGGCATGTTGTCCTCCGACTGGTGCAGCTGTACATTGGCAGTTACTCCATTTGCACAAGATTGCTGCACTGGAGTGAAAATAGCTGTGATTTGTAGCAATCCTTTTTAATTTTGATATGCATAAGGATGAGTGCAACGCCTGGTCCTCTCAAGGGTGCCGAGGCACTCCAATTGAAGCCCTTACTTACCACACTGCAGGTTTATTCCTCGACCTGTCTTCTCTTAACAGCAGCAGAGTCGTGTGTGCTGCACATTAGGCGCCTTAAAAGAGAGAAGGGATTTCATCTTCCAGGAGATGTAAAAACTTTATGAGCAGAATCTGCTCATAAAAGAATGTTGAATGAGCACAGATGGGATGATTGAAAATTTGATTGAGGAATGATGGAATAGATCTACGTGTAACAGTGGCAGAAAAGTCAATATACCTAGGCACCCAGCCTCTTCCTTTAAATTCCCCTCTCCATTTTGCTTCATGTGATAATTTATTTCAAATTTCATCTTGATTTTCTTTAGGGCTCTCAATTTAAAAAATCACATACCTCTTTTTCAGCTTACATGGCATATTCTTTCATTTGGTTGCTGATGCCAAGCTAAACGTCAGACAAAAGGGATCAAAATTACCTGGCAAATGATAGATTGAAGCCTTTCCTAGTGCTACTGTACAGTATAATAAAAATGCATTTATGTGTGGCAGCCCTTCCTTTTAATGCTTATGCATCTTGAATACAGATGCATTGTCCTTATTTAAAACCTTTATTCTAAGGAATGGGTATTGTATGTGTGAAAAGCACCTTTTCTAAAGTAAATTAATCATACACCTGACATCTAAGTCTTACTTTGCACTGAATATTTACAACCACTTTAAAAAAGGTTGTGATTGACTTTATCGCATTATTAAATTATGAGTTCAGACATAGCATAGATGAGTCATTTAAAACTATTAAAGAGCAGTTTTATCATTTCTCTTAAGGCTGACATTTTCAGCTTCCCTAATTAGTTGGGGCATAATGGTTTCCTATTCTTACAACATTTATAATATTTACATTAATATTCAAAGAAAGTTCTTGCAGCTTTATAAAAATTAAGAGAATTGTAATAGTATATGATGCTTATAATTAGCAATAAAAGTTCAGTAAGCTCATTAACACCTAACAAGGCTGAAGGTGTGTGGCCCTGCTGGACGGTCTCTCTCTGGGGCCCTAAATAACTTTAATGCAGGCTTGAGAGAGGGCCTCAGCAGTTCTGCCACTTGGCTTTAGCCTTCTTTATAATAATGCCTTGCTCTTATAATCAAAGACTTCATGGCATTTCAGTGTCCTACCCAACGCTCATTATGCCTTGCCCCAGTGTCAGCTCCCACTTCCTGCATTGTCAAGGTTTTTACTAATATACTTCTCAGTATGGTTAGCTATACTTTTCTCCAAAGAGCTTTAATGCATTTCAAGACATTTTCTCATTTTTATTCACGATGACTCACCAGGTGAGTTACTTTGATTCTTGCTCCATCAATCACACATCTCATAGCACATCAAGCAATAACTTCATTTTGCAGAAAAACTGAATTAGCCAAATAGTTGTTTGTTTTTCATGTGTGTATATGAGGTAGATATCTATCTATATATCTCCCCCCATATGTAGATGTATGTATATATAATAAATCATATATATATATTTTGGTTTTCAGAAAGCTGCCGTTGAGATACCTTATCCTGGTTTGTATGTTGCAAATGCCGATTTTGTTCTCTGCAGCTCGTTCTTAAGTTTTTAAATGGGCCCATCGCCTGGAGCTAAATACTGGTGTAACAGGTGGCTAAGACTGCAGAGGATTTTTCCCCCAATAAAATTGAGCCAAATTTTTATTTGAAAACAAAGATTAAAGCCTTTAAAGAATTGTCAAAAATATTACGTCACTTTAAAGGAGCACTGTGTAACATCTATGGGTGCCAGACTTGTAACTTACAGTTTGAGTACTACTGAAAAAAAGTGCACTGCAAAAGCATTCTGAAAATGAGTAAAAACTTCTTAGAATAAGTGTATTTACCACTAACTTGAAACTAAGATAAGATGATCTGCCAATGGAATGAGCATTTTTTCCCCTTAAAATAAGATAATTAGTTATTATGCGCTTGAAATAAAAGACTGACTTTGTTTTTGTTTTTCTTGTTTTAAATGCAAATTTCCTTTTTTCATTGGCAAAGTGTCTCAATAACCTGCTCAATTCAACCAAAAATGCACTTATTTTAAGAAAAAATTACTTACTTAGATTTACATTTTTTGCATTGTGGAAACTGTTTTGAAAATTCAAGCAGTCTATATCTGCGGTTTAGCAGACCACTTTCGACAAGATTGAAAAGTCATGTTACCCCCGGATAAAAGAAAGATCCAGGAAGTCAAATGTTTCTACAGAACCACTGCAAGACAGTCCATTACAGAGGATATTTTCTCCTTGGAGCTATCAACACATACAACAACTTATTAGGAAAAAAAAAACCTGAGTTACTATAAGTTGCAATTGCCAACTGAAATCAATAAAATATCATTGAACTGAATTAAAATGAATTTGAAATGATTTGGTTTTAAACTAAATAAAATAAGACTTATTACCTTTTAACAGAATCTCTCAGATAAATCCTTAGCTACTCTGTTTAGGATATGCAGTTACATTCGAAGGATAATCTTTTTAAATTTTTTACGATTAACAGAACAACATACCTGGTGTCTGTACATAATGTAGCGATGCTCAAATTATATGTGTAGGGAGTTTTCTTTCCAAAACCTTTTTTTTTTAGTCCAATGCAATTCTTGCTCATCTCATTTTTAGTTTGCAGCTTGATGCAACATATGTCTAAATAGACTAAGGGCATGTTTCCTTGCAGAACTGAGCTGACATACATTCTATGTTTTGAGTCAGAAGACACTTACAGTATTGTCATGAGTTGGCATCAAAAGGCGGAGGCAATTTAGTTTAAATGCAAAACAGGTAGACTATAAACCGCGTTGCGGTATTTCCAAATCAGATATGAAAATCAGAGTATAATATGAAAATCAGTATACACAAATTGTTAAATTTTGTTGTTATAACTCAAATGAATAAATATCTTGTTTATTAAGGGTGCTTCATTAATGTAACTTGCTTATGCTTATAAGAACACTGCTAATGCACGGTTGTAGTGCTACATGTTGAAATGTCACTTGATTATTAATAGCTGCATTACTGTATACTGTAGTGGAATTAGCTTTACAGTATCCCAGGATTACACAATTAACCTGAAATACTTGAGTTATGTCACTTGGCTTTGTATGCATGAAAATAAGTCTTTGTTTTATCTGTTCCTTGATGCATACTCTCTATTTCCACATTGCTTATTTGGGTTCATGACATCATGAAAGACAAGGAAACAAGGACAAGGAGTCAAATCTAAACAGAAAGAAAAAAAGTTATATTCAGAATCAAGGGTTTAACTGGGATTAGCAACCACTATAGCATCCCTCTGACTGTTGATAAATTATTGAATGGATTCCTTGCATTTTTATATCTCCATTCACCCTTTTTGTGGGGGATACAATGTAGGTGAAGCAGACAACAATCAGGATCAGAGACTAAGTTGGAGTGGGATCAGCCTTCTTTCTGTTAGTTAAGGTTTGGTTTTCCCTGTATTGCTAAAGGGTATGTCCATGTCAAATTTTAACCCAACTTTGCAGCATGCAGAAATTTATAGCCAGGTAAATTAGTTTGCAAAAGTTTTTGGACTCATTTACAATTTGCAGTTGATTAGATAAGCAATAAATTAAAATAAATTTTAAACTAGACAGTAGCATCACAGAATACTAATAGATCCATCCATATAATACAGCAGAACAGAGAGGGCAACAAAGGTTACAGAGGCACATGAAAGATATAACAGAATGTTTCAGATGTTGTTACAGAAATACTGTTTCATTTCCTCATTTTAAGATCTATTTAACATGAGCTAGCAAGTCCAAAACTGAATACTCAGGTGAACTTTGATCAACAGAAACTGATCATCAGAATTAAATGCATGGAAGGAGCCTTGGAAGCATTTTTATTCATTGTAAAATAATTATGGCTATAACGAAATAGCCAAACCAGAAGAAAGACTTACTGTGCTTTTATTTCTGCTTTGTTTTAGATGTTGTTGTTTTTTTAATCTTTTTCTTTTTTTTTCTTTTTAGTTGGATTTTAGGCTTTTGCTTGTAGCTTTAACAGACTGAATAAATCTTTAAAGCAGGCAGATATTGTTCTTTGAACAATTTATTCACTCTCTTGAAATTCAGTAAAAACAATGGAAGGAGGGGAGAACCATGTTTTTAGCTGAATATTAGATCTTAAAAAGTTATATACCGTATTTCATATTTATGATATGTAATATATATTTGGAGATATCCATATGTTGCCCTTGTGCCCGTAAAGCTGTTAAAGTCAAAGAATCAACAAGGTCAGAAGGCATATCTCTCAGGGACCTTTAATCTGTGTGTAATTTTATGGTAATCCATCCAGAGATATTCCTGTCATGGTTAATCAACCGTTTGCTAATTGAACTGTGCATTGTGTTTTCTTTTTCAGCTGATTTGGATAGCAGTTTAGATCACATCCGGGCGCTCAAGATTTATTTCTACAAATTATTCACACATGTTCAGTTTTAGAAGAATTCCTACAGGACTATTTTTAGATCACAAAGCTAATTTCTATGGATTATTTTCTCTGTGTTATTGCATCCATTGAGGTTTTGCGACAAATATGTTTAATTTACTGCTGCGCTCTGAGATGATTGTGTTTTTTGGTGCACACCTTGAAGGATGTGAGAGCTGCAAGCTCAAACAATCTTTATTCCAGCCAGTCGCAGCTTTGCCTCCTAGCTAAAGCTCCTTAGCTCATTTTGTTTTTACCTGAGAGCGCCTCTAAATATTAATGTGGTCCTCCTTCCTGAATTATAGCCTTGAAGGCCAGGCAGCTCTGGCAGCATTTGTCTACCTGCCCCCTCCTCATTGCCTCCTCCTCACCACCTCTCACTTCACCACTCAAGGCTCAGTCTTTCCACCCAGAAGGTTAATTTCTGATTATATCAGATGTGATGGCTTGTTGGCTCTTATTCTTCTCTTCCATGATTTCATGTTTCTAATCCCGCCTCTTGAGCAAAATACCCCTCTTTCCATTTTTCTCTGCAGATGGCGTTTAAGAACATTTACTTTCGCAAAGGCGTGAGGTTAACAGCAGAGCTGAAATCTAACATTGACATCTATCTGAGCTCTCTGCCATCAGATAAATTGTTCTTTCATGACAGTGGCAGCCTGAAATCAGCATGACTTTGGAGATTTAAATTTCTCCACGACTCTCCTGTCCTTATCTGTGCAATGGATCTAGTCTGAGTGGGATAAACAAGCCTGCTGACGCAGCGGAGGCAGGGACCTGAACAGCAGGATTTCTGTTTGCTGTTTTTGAACATTTAAAATGTGCCAGCATGATCAAATTCAGCCTACTTAGACATGCTCTGCCCTTGAAATACTCTTGAAACAATACTAATGATGAGGTGTGCATCTAAAGCAGCATAGGAAATCAAAGTTGTACATGCTGATTAAACAGACAAACTGTGAAACAAAAAAACACAAAAACA
Source organism: Cyprinodon variegatus (assembly GCF_000732505.1). Classification (NCBI taxonomy): domain Eukaryota; kingdom Metazoa; phylum Chordata; class Actinopteri; order Cyprinodontiformes; family Cyprinodontidae; genus Cyprinodon; species Cyprinodon variegatus. The sequence goes on from NW_015151699.1 coordinate 177,460, forward strand.
AAAGAGAACAAGAGATTATGCTACTATTTCTAGTTTATACATGTGTTACTAAAGACAATATTCATTCATCCATGTATTTGCTAAATGACTGGTGCATTGCAATTATTTATTATCACCCTCAACAGTGCAAATTTTGACACCTTAACCTATAATTATACCTGCCAAAATATTTTTTGTAGCTAGGGAAACATTATATATGTCACATGTACATCAATAGCAGTGATAAGCAGTGGTTGGCCTTGAACTGCTTTTTTTATTTTGCATGACAGAAGACAAACTTTTGTTTGTTTTTCAAAAAAGAAAAAATTTAAGAATAAAAATCAACACGAAGAAAAAAAGACATAAAAGAAAGGAACTCATCATAAAAGTTTAGGACAGGTCTGTAGAAATGCAGGGAGGTTTAGTTTCTAAAACACTTTTTGAACTGTCTTTGCCCACTGCTCGGTTCTAAATACAGAAAAACAGAACTCTGCACATCACCCTAGTCACACCATCTCCAATCTAAAATGTGGTTGTAGAATCGTGCTGTATAGATAGTTTCAAGCTTCTGTAAATAGATGGCAACTCTGGAAGAACAGTTAGAGGCTGCAAAAGACTTAAGCCAGTACTGGAGACTCACCCTGCAGAGTAATGACCCCAAACATACAGCCAGAGCTATGATTTAATGACGTAGATCAAAGCATATTTATGACAAATTGGCCCAATATTGCCCAATGGGTCCATTTCCAGACTTAGTCTTAAAAATAATTAAATTCATGAATGCTCTACCTTCAATCTGACTGAGCTTGACCTATTTTTTATATAGCATTGCCAGAAATGTCAGGATGTGCAAAGATGATAGATGTCAATAACTTGTTGCTGTGATTTCCAAAGTAAGTTCTTCTACAAGATGCTGCCTAGTATCCACAGAATACAAATGCACAACTCACTTTTTAACGGATTAACTGTAAAAGATTTAAAAAATCATACGTGCTTTATCTCAGTGTATGATTAAACTTTATTGTATGTTATTTCATTAAATATAATCCTAATAAAAAAACGTTAATGCTTGTAGTGTGACAAAATACGAACAGGTTTGAGGGGTATGAATACTTTGTGAGGCACTGTAAATTAATCATGTTGATGACATGATTGGATTAATATATGTATGTTACACAATGTTAATGAAATGTTAAACTTTGTTTGTAATGCCATGGAGAAAGAGCACATGATATATCTATCTGTTCATTTTTGATGCTTTGCTGGTTGCCAATGTTGCTTGTTTGATCTGAGTTGGAAAATTGTTAAAGAAAAAAATAGCACTTGTTTTAATTGCAGCTACATCTCCATGCATCATTGTGACCTGACAATTAGCTTTACATCTTCCATGTTCCACCAGCCCCTGCCTGTCCTCATCTATTAAAATTATACATCCGCTCATTAATAATAGTCATGATGAAAATAAGCAACGGGGCGGGAGAGAACCTCAAAACAGCCCTTTGAAGAACGCTTTAAATCAAGCTCAGTTGCAGTCGTTGCAATAAACAAACATTTAATTAAAAATCTTTGAGCTACATTAGAAGCAACATGAGCAAATATGTCGCCTCTCTTACGCCGTACCATTAGCCCAAGTGCTGGTGGAGAGGCAGCAAGAGACAAAAGCAACTGATACTCATTCATTTGAGATGAGTGCTGGGATATCTGGTGTGACAAAGAGGGAAGCGACAGCTGGTGGAGAGATTTCAGCGACTCGGCTGACAGGGAAAAAGATGACGTGTGGCAGTCACAGGCACTTTATGGCGGTCTCTTGAAGGATGCATTTGTAAAGATACAAAAATGCACACTTTCACATCATTAAAATCTAAATTTCTGATTATTGTAACTTTGGTCATAATACAAAATGGGTCATGTGTCTTCAGAGACACAAGCTGCCACCCAAAATGTACCCAGATACTAGCTGACATGATTTCCACAAATTTCTGCTTGTAGCTAATGGGGTATACTTTATGATTCATACTTTATGAATTAGTAACTAAAACATAGATGTCTAACCAGGTTAAGCTCAGCTATACATATTATGTACTGCCAAACAAGCTTGGTAATATAAACAGACACAAAGATTTTGTTTAAACCATTGAGCTGTTCACTTCAAGAGCGTTGGGAAAAACTCAGAAACAGGAAGCAAGGATGCAGGTCAAGGAAGGTTTTGGGGTTACGGGTAACACAGACTGAGGATCTCCTTTATTAAGTCACCTCATCCTAAATGGAGTGAATAGAGTGTGATGATTTAGGTCTGCAACATAACACTGCGACAGCAGAGGTCGCTCTGCTAACCCAAAGGTATTCAGTGGGAGAGTACCAGTGGTAAGCAGGCCAATCCTGCAGTACGCAAGATTTTCTTCACATTTGTGCTTCAGGTTGGGACAGTAGTTCAGATCTCTTAGAAAAGGGGACTGAGAGTGTTTTCCAACAGCTGAATTACTCTTCCTAGGTTTGTTGGTAACATTTACTCAAGTATGCAGAAGAAGAGTAGACATCTGTTGAGTATCTAGAATCATACATTCTCAAGTCAAACAGATTCTGGAGGGCTGCACAAATTCCAATATTGATAGATCAAATGAGAAAGAGAGTCACGTTGTATAAAAGGTTTTAGTGCTGCTTATGCACCCTTCTTACATGAGAGCCTGTGGAGCGGTTTGCACCCTAGTGTGAAGAGCTTTGGGTGAGAGTCAGGTCTTCTAAGGCCCCGTCCACATGAAGCCGAACCCTGGCCTAAACGCACAAATTTTTCACCAAACCAGCCTCTCATCCACACGAAGCCGGCGATTCGGAGGTCTGTAAACAATCTTTTTTTTATTCAGCCTTCAGAGTGGGAAGATTCTGAAACGCCGTTTTCGCGTTTCCATCTTTAAGCTCTAACCGCATTTTTTTTTTTTACACGCATGCATCATAGCGTCGCCTCTAAACACGCATGCGCGACACAGTATCACAACAACAATGGCGCCGTACTGAATGGTTGCTGCTAATGCTACTCACCCTGCTGTCGGGCTTACAACAGAATCTTCTTCCTCTGGAATATCTCCAGGAAGATCAGAGCAAAATCGACGACATAGTTCAGCACCTGAATTTGACTTAACCACGAAAATGGACCCGCAGGGCAACCATGTATAAATATTAGTGCGCATGCCCAACATTTCGTCGCTTATTTTTGCTTTGGCACCACAGCGCCACTTACAGGCCTGGCATACATTTTGCAGCGTTTTCATGCATTCGTGTGGATGATCACATTTATTTTACATCTCCGTCTTTACAAAAAACGTTTTGGAAAATATCAGCGTTTCGTGTTCATTTTGACTTTGTGTGGACGGGGCCTAAGAGTAAGGCTCAGTTGAATTTAGGAGATTGCTTCTCCTGATTGGGGTCAGTTTCTTCCTCAAAGAAGTCAAAGTGTTGTTTCAAATTCACAAGGTGTGGTAGAATGGAGAGGAAACGGAAAGACTAGGGCTTCAACTATAAAATGGCTGCCTGGATTGATTGACTGACTGTTTGATTGACTGACTGATAGGCTGATCGGTTGATTTACTGATTGATTGATTGTATGTTTGGTTGAGTGATTGATTGTTTGATTGACTTACTGACTGATGGATTGATTGATTGGTTTCATTTTAATTAAGAAAGGGTTTTTTAAAAAAGTAGTTGAAAGTGATTTGCTTTGAGAAATTTTTTTGCAAATATATGTTTTTTTTTTTTTAATAAATGGCATTGCTTAACCCTAAAATAGAAAAAAGAAGCTAGGTTTCCATGATGATAGTCATCTGCCCATCATTACACCTTCCAGCATTTTTGTGCTCCGTTAGTTATGTTTATATTAATATCCAAATGTGTGACATATTGATAAAAGCTTTATCAGACCTTTTGGAAGTCACCCATAACTTTCTGATTGAGTTAGCACTACGTTCAAAACCAAAAAGTGGTTCTTAACCTCAGGCAAAACCAGACACAGTTATTGGACATTTTGTGAAGGGGAGTCCAGCAGACAGAAAAGAGTGACAGTAAGAAATGAGAGAAGGGGGCTTTAGGGCAGGATTATCAGACCAGAATAAGCATGTTAGGAATCTGGCCTAGTCTATGAATGTATAGAGGTAGTCAAATGTATTTGAAAATAGTCAAATTCATATTTTTTTAATATGATGTTCCATAAAGGAGACTTTTTTAGAATAAATTTCAAAGTGGTCTTGACTGACTTTGTAAAGTCAGTCTTTTTCCATGCCCTTTAAATGCTTTGTCATAGAAATATTGTTAAATCCCACAATCAACCCTGTGATCTGATTAACATAGAAACGAAGAAAGCGACAGAACAAAAAACTGTACTACCAGAAATAGAATCTAAATAAAACTGGTGTTTTTGGTAGTCCAAGAAATAGAACAAAATATGTATGTTAGTGTCTGGTAGGGCTGGGTATTGTTCAAAAATTTTCGGTTCCGATACCAATACCGATACCTTCACTTCGATACCGGTTCCTGAACAATACTTTTTTCGAGACCAGTTTTATAATATCAATTCGAAGAAAAAGAAAATTACACAACATAAAAAAGTACAAATCTTGAGTTTTATTTTAAGCTCTGATTTTTCCATTAACATTTTTCCTCTTACATAAAAAAAAAAAAAAAATCAGTGTCTAATATTCAGTTACATTGTGAGGACCTTTTTACTTCGCAGTTTTCCTTTAGAAAAATTACCATGTCTGACAAACAAGCCCGTTGAATGGGATCCTACTGACAGTGCACCGCTGGTATGTGGGGGTCTGAGCGGCTCCGACAGAAATATTGGAAGGCAGGATGGTAATCTGGATGAACTGACTGCACTGATTAAGTTTTCAGGTGGATTTTCTCACTTAAAAACATTCCCACT
>NW_015151699.1:182819-186330 GCF_000732505.1 Cyprinodon variegatus
TGTATTTTTCCTGGATGACGCAATAACGTTAAGTGTTACAGCCAATCACCGAAACTTGGTACCGAAAGACGAGGCATGTTTCGATACCCTGTAGAACCGAAGCATTTCGGTCGGTACCATAAAAGAACCGAAGTTTGGTACCCAGCCCTAGTGTCTGGCTAACCATGATAAAATTCAGTTTTTGACAAGTTTCCTGTTAATCAAATATGTTTTCTTGCAGTAGAGTTATCCACAGAAAAATATATAACTTGTCTTCTACCGATCTGGGTGTTTTAGTTAGAATTCCACAAAGTGTAAAACTCCCAGTCCAACTATAAATCCTTATTAATGTGAATAAAGTAATATCCAAAGTATGCTTAACAAATCTGCAGCATCAAAGCTCAATAAAAAATAAAAACACAACAAAACAAAAACCTCCTTTCTTTTTTAAGTGTATAGATTTTCTTATAAAATGGTTATTTTTTAAGCTTCCCTTTGTGGAACCTTGCGTGCTTAGTGGATATCTGAGTTGAAGACAGAACAGAAAACTGCTACAGTCTCTCTTTTACTGTGAATTTAATGGATGGGAGTAATACAAAAAAAAAAAAAAAAAAAAAAAACTGATTGGTGAAACCCAGAAATTGTTAATTCATTGCAAAAATGCACATAGAAAATCCCCTCTGGCTATAATTTATTATATAAATATTCAAAACAAATATATGAAAAGACTTGAAAAAAGAAGCATATTTGAAGGTTTAACACAGCTAGTAATGACAGTTAATGATCATATTTTGACTGTGAGATGTTTTACAAATTAATTTGACACTCATCTAATTAAAAACGGAAAAGAGCTTCTGAAGAAAAAACACCAGAGATTTTTTTTTTTTTACTTTAAACTGGTTTATTGTGGTCTGAATTGCCCCTAATTCAAAGAGGAAAATAATTCAAGGCTGAAAATACACGTATTTTGTGGTGGATTAACATTTAATTATGCTTCGCATTAGAGCTCTACCGTAATAACTTTCTCTCTTCCATCTCTCTCTATCACTTAATAGCTCCATTGGGCTGCCACAAAAGCAGCAATGCTTTCAACCGTTGAGTGCTTTTGTGGTCCTTTTTACCATAGCTTTATGTGTTTGGAGGCTCCAAATTAGGACGACCTATGACACTGAAATGATTTTAAAAGGATGCTGAAACTTGGTGGAAATATGTCCTGTTTCTTCTGTGGGTTTACTGCTGTCATTTCTCTGTTAAGAGTCAAAGAGAATAATTATCTTTCTCTTTTCATACTGTCAGCCTAAACACAATTTATCAGATCTAAGGGCTACAGCCCTACCTCTGCATAACTAACCTCAAACCTCCACTGTCTGTGTCAGTGTGAGGCAGCACTCATTAAAGCCCATAAATTTAATTTAGGAAAAATGCTGGAGGTCTAAAATATGCAGCTCAGCAAGCTATCCATAAACTGAAAAGATTCAGAGGCAACAATATGTATTAATAATATATTGCAAAAATGTCAGCCTTCAAAGATGATGCAAGTGATTCCTGGAAGCGGCTCCATGGCAGCGTTGGCAGCAGGAAGACTCAGAAGATCATTTCTCCATAGCTTGATATGGCCTGGGGGACGGCACCCTGTGTTCACAGCTCAACTTATGTGCTACTGCAGAGTTTATTCTTGAGTAGTATTCAGTCTTGAGGTACTTTTTTAATATTGTTAAGTCACCCAGTTTTACAGTACATGCGTTCCATCAGTTAGAAGAAGGATATGTGCAGCTCGATGAGGATGTGATCATAGCAGACCCTATTAAAGACCACTTGTCATTTTATACAATGAATAGGATAAAAAAAATCATTTTATAAAATGAATAGGATTCACGGTTCAGGGCAAAAAGTAACAAAGGGGATCCAGAATTTCCTCTTTTCCAGCTTTGTGTAAAAAGATCCTCATAAGCTTCTGCTTCAAAGCACTTCAGTGCAGTATTGACCAGCAGTTGAAGCCAAAGCTCTGTTCATCTGTTAAAAATTGTCTCCTTCTTTCTTGTTTATGAAAATAAAAGCATAATTCTAGGGAAAATGAACCGACGCTGAAATCAGTGGCGTAAAGTTTGCAAACTACTGATTTTTATGATCACATTCATGAACTGAACTCATTAATATTTTCTGAAAACCTTGTAACTCACGTCCTCGTGCATGTTCTGTTTAAAAAGGGCTGTTTGCATCGCACATACAAGCGTACTTTCCAAAAGAAAATTAGCAATTTTTTCACTATGTCAGACTAACCAGGGGTGTTATGCCGAGAAATACCTCCCCTGTCACGAGAGCGTGCATCGCCCTAAACTTTCGCACATTAATGAGAAAACAGATTGAAATATGAATGAGAAGGGAACTTTCTTATTGTTTTGTCAGAAATTATATAGAATAGTGTTGATTGCAAAAGCAGAAAATGCTAACCACGGAGCAGAGAATGTATTCATCGGACACTGACTATAGCACATCGATTAAAACGTATCTCCATACAAGTAACAATCGTATTCATTTGAATTTATCTGTTTACCAAAACTCTAAATTTTTGGGCATTCATGCATAAGAATTATGAAAACATTAAGAATATCTTAAAAAGTTTTAATATATTCTTTCATATTTCAATCCGTTTTCTCATCAGCGTGCAAGAGGAGAGATAATTCTCGGCAAGCAGGTATTTCTAACCGTTAAGTGAAAATGGGGACGAGCACATAGAATGGCCTTACGTAAACATATCTCCAGAATAATGAGGACCACTTATTTTGATGACCCATCCTGAAAAAAAAACACTCTCCAGTATACCTTTAACACCTCAAACACACTGTAGTCATAACTACAATGGCAAAGTCTGAAATACAATCTATAACTAAACTCAGTTTTTCCATCCTTATTCAACAATGAATAAAACAAAATTAAAAAACATTTTCCAATGTTCCATTCAGTGGATTTTCATGAACAGCTTGTGGCAATACAGATAATCCTTTTCCCATCAGAATAGAAGCTGCAGTGTATGGCTATTCCCGTCAAAAATTTTGACTAATTTCATTTTTTTTCCTTTAAGTTGTTACATTTTCATAGGTCATTTTTCAGACATTGTAATTAGTTTAATCTGAAAGATTTAAATTTGTCAAAACAGAAGACGGGTACTTTTTAATTGCACTGTCCATGAGTTTACTTAATTTGGCAGTACTTAAAAAGCATTTGATTTACATTTTCAAAGCAGATTTTATTTTTATAATTTAAATCCCTTTTTGATATTTGTGGGGCCACATGAATTACAAATTCAATAAATGCTAAGGTGGCTTTCAGAGACCTGAAGTGGATTTCATTTCATTAACTGAATCAAAGTTAGTTTTAGAAGTTGGATCAAAATAAAATGTATTACTTTTAAAACAATATCTCTCTTCCCCCTTATTTTACAATTAGAAAATGTGGTTGATTTTAGGGCTGCAACAACGAATCGATAAAATCGATAAAAATCGACTTTTAAAAGCGTTGGCAACGAATTTAA
>NW_015151699.1:187302-189626 GCF_000732505.1 Cyprinodon variegatus
TGTGAAATGTGAACTCACAACACGGTTACAAAGAGGCACACTATTGTCAGGTGTGTGACAGTTAATCATAAAACTGCTTTCACTTTTGTCCCGACCAGATGTCACATCTGGCTCACAGAGAGCAGCGAACCTGAGAGTTCAGCAGACACCTGTCTGTGTTTTTCTCCCTGCACTCTTATCTTCCGATGACAAGAGGAAAGCCGGTGATTGCAAGCCTTTTGTATTTCCCAAGAGGAAGCTCTTCAGTAGACCCCCTCAATCAGAAAACGACCGCCCCATCCCCTACCATAGGTAACAGTCACATGAGCTGTGCTTGTGGGTGTGTGGAAGCAGCCGCATTATCTACAAACTTCTTCTTTATCAACAGCCTCTATAGTCTAAAACAGATTGACAGAATAGGAGGATGGAAAAGGCATGACAACAGGAGGGAGGAGTTGGGTTACATTGGTAAGGGGTGGGGTGGAGGAGGAAATGGAAGACTGCTGCTCCTTTTCTCCTCTAATGCTGAAAGTCTCACGAGCTGCCCCCCAGCAACAGAGGGGGGAAAGCATAATGAATAATTAACTTTGAGAAATGTCACAAATGGCACAGAAGAGTGTAATCTTCCTCTGTTGGGTTTAGAGATCTGGGTTTTTTTTTTCTTTCTTTTTATGCCCTGCAGTACTGCTGAGATCTCAAACCATTCCATAAAAGCATCCAACAAATCATCCCTCACACACATCTTTGTAAATAAAAACAAATAAATCATTAATATTTGAACTTTTTAACGCTTAGGCATCTACTAGGTTTCTCTTCTTTATGAAGTCCTTGATGTTGGTCTCATTAGCTGGAAAACTACATTTAAAGTGCAGGAATCCCTGTTGGTGATGGTTTAATCAATGCCAGGAAGGCTTGCACTTTGCTTCCATCTTCATCATGAAGAAACACAGCATGACCTCTCAGAACGAATAAAAGATCAAAATAACAAATTACTCTGTTCAAGTTCAAAACAAGCTCAATTCGTCCTGTTTCCTCTCTACCTCAGAACATGAGTTATGGATGGCCATGACCTAGTTTAATGATCTAATTGTGGATACCTATCATTTGTTTTACATTTTTCTTGAAATCTATTTTTGAATGCCATCTGGCAACGTAGTCCCCGTGTGTATTGGTGCTCTTAATTTGGTGTGCTCTTTATGTGTAGCACTTTTTGTCAAACATGACGGTTTCTGGTCATTAAACAAATGTTATCAAACAAACATAAACTGAGAAAATTAAAAGGCAGTTTTCAAACCATGAGTTTCACAGTGACAGTTATTACCTCTAAATGGGGAGAAGATGGAATTGTAGTGAACACTAGGGGTGCATCAGTGACTCATAGAGGTCAAATTAAAACCCTAAACAACATTTAAACTCCACATTACAAAGGGGTGGATCTATTTTGTTTCAATGTACATGTTTTCTAAGCCATAATAAGGCTTTTGTTGGGCAATTCTCTAAAGCCTGGGGCTCCACACTACTCCAGACATTTTCAATTGAGAAATATTTCTGGAGGGTAAGCAAAATGTCTGCAAAATTGGAAGAAAAAAAAGGCCAGCACATTTGTTTTCAAATTTCTATGGAATATCTCAGCTAGGACCAGGGTTCATGATTATGCCATAAAAAGCAGACAAGGTTAAACTGACATTGATGTAGGAATTCATGAGAAAAGGTACAGCTATGACCAAAAAGAAAGCATCTTAATCCTAAAGTCTTTTTGACAAATAAATACTTTGACACACAAATGTAATATTTTGTAATCTTGGAGGAGAATGTCCAGTCAGCGGTTTGTGAAGTTAAACTTGGGTTACTGAGGTGGATAATAATGATCCAAAACACCCCTCTTACAAGCTCAGATTAACATGATGAGGACTGAAATTTGTTTATGCCGCTGTCACACCTTAAAGATTTAGCCAGCATATGCATATGCAAAAACCACAGAATACATTGCATAAATTGTCAATAAGTTTTCTATAAGTTATGAGATTGCTGAAGCACGCTCATAGGTCGTAGTGTCTAGCTTATCATTAACATATGAGTAATTTGTGCATAGCTTATGCATAACTTATCAAGAACATATTTCCAATTATCAACATATGACGTATTCCAGATGACCCCTGAACATGTTTCTAGGCTAAGATGGGAATACATACTACTGTAGCTGTCCTCCAACATCAGCATAATCTCATCCATTTGACTCTGTTTCAGTTGTAGAGTGGGCGTGAAGGTGGGTGTGATGGATCCTCCCTGCGTTCACAGCCACGACTACGACCAACAAACTTCCTAGCAGACATGACACTAAATCC
>NW_015151699.1:190052-202899 GCF_000732505.1 Cyprinodon variegatus
AAATACCTAGAAAGTTTAGCATAGGCCAGCGTTTCTCGGATTTCAGGCATATGCTGGCTAAATCATCAAAGTGTGACAGTGCTATTACAATGCTGTTGGAAGACTCTAAAAAGGCCATTAATTCTTCATAACTATAAAGAATGACTGAATTTAAGTGACCTTGCAAAGAAGAGTGGGCCAAACTTTTTCCACAGGTGTGTAAGAGTCATTATTTTGCAAAAAGGTTCAGCTATTTTTACTCATTAATCAGCCCTTTCTGGACACATTTCTTTCCTCATTATGTGAAATTTTATATTCAAAACTGGATGGTGTATTTAGTGAGCCTATCTTGGTCAAACCTAAAATAAATCAGTAAAATGTGAAATGTGTTTGCTCCTTACGTTTCAACAAGGTTAATGAGATTCCTTGTCAGTAGACTCACTGATTCTTTAAAATGAAATCCAGCCTATGGTTGTATTCTTCATCTTCTTTTCAGATGACTATAATTATTGCTGGACAGTATGTTCCCATTAGGTACATATTTATCTTCACAACACAAAGGGTAGGAACTTAATGATGTACATAGTTATGTTCACAGTGCTGCCAAGCTCTCAGAATTGCTGAAAAATGTACACAGAGCTTGATAAATATTTCGTTAACGAGTTGTTTTGAGTTAAAAGTGTAAGCAGTACCGCTAAATATATTCCATCAGTTCCTTTATACTATACTTCTAAGGGATTAAAGCATTTCATAATTAAAAGAGAACATTGAAAACAATTTTTCTTGCTTTATGAAGTTTTTTTTTAGGCATTGGCTGTTTTCTGTCTTATTTTCAGTCCAGCATATATGATTTATTATGACATCTAGCTGTAGCTGTTTATTGTTAAACTTAAGAAATAATAAAGAGAGGAATAAATAAGGGGGGGAAAAATCCACAACAGGACCTTAGAGATGAACCCGTATTTAGTTGATCATCAGGAAGTCTTTTGATAAATATTTCTTTAAAAACTCTAAAATATTGTTATTTTGCATACTTTTTTAAGATTTAGACTTTTAATAAAGATAAACTAGTTGCAGCAATGCATTTTAAGGTCACATACTGACTTGTCTGTTATCTATATATACAACACTCTTTTTGTGTCCACATAACCCATCATTGTGTCAACAGAAGTTTCCTCTTATACTGGTCAGTGGCCCCTCAACTTTTTAGGTATGACAACCAAAATAGCAATAGAAGTAATCTGTACCCAAGACTTTTGGTGAGATATATGGTGTAACATAAGACTCAGTTAAATAGGGCTATAATGACAACATAACCAAAACTTTTATTTTATTTGTTCACTTGGAGATAAATAAAAACACAGACCAAATTCAGTCATTTGATTTACAATTTACACTATTTATTAAATAAATTTATTTGATCAGTCATAATATTTTAATTAAACAATCTATGTAATCAATAGATAAAAATGTCAAATTATTTCATTATAAGGTCTGTATACTTGGCATTAATTTATGGTATTTTTTAGAAAAAAAACGAATCATGAAAATGGTTTTATTTGGTTAGGATAAAAAGTGGCTTTCACAATTAACTACAGTTATATAATCTTAAAAAATATAATACCAAATATATTTTAGAAAAATCATTTTACATTTCTTACTTCCTGCAAAAGAGAAACAAAAGAGAAAAGCCTATCTACACAGCAGGCAACTTCCCCTTTTATAGTTTAAGTGTGTTTGAACACGTATCACAGTGCATCCATGTCCTTTGTAAACAGTGCTTTGAAATATCAACATGCCTTTTCAACGTATAACTAATTATTATCAGTGTATGCCTTAAAGAAACAATGGTATTCAATAGAATCACCATATTCCCACCAAGTCATTGCCTGGGTTGGGGCTGCAACTAACGATTATTTTGAAAATCAATTACTCTGTCAATCATTTTTACAATTAATCGATTTATAACCAGATAGCCGAAGGTTCCTTAAAGAAGATTTTTCATTAGAAAAAAAAAACTAGGTGAAAACTTTTCCACTTGAAGAGTTCTGAATAGAGCATATTCACAGAGAAAAATTTTTTTTTCATCTTTAATGTGACATGTTTATGTATTTTTTACAATTTTGATATTATTACTGTTCCAAATGAGTCACTCTGTCAGCTCTTTTTCAGTCTCTATACTCCAGTTCATGATTAATCGATTACGATTAATTCAATAATCGATTAATCACGATTAATCCGATTGTTTCAGCCCTAGCCTGGGTCTTTCCAGGCCATCACCAGCTGACGCATCCTTAATAAATAATTTATTTAAATCACATCTTCTCATTGTTGCATATTTCCATATTAAACTAATTCAATATAAAATAAGGAGGGTCAATGTTTTTTAAACCTAAATTGTAAATAAAACAAAATTATTTACTTGTAATTCCAGAAGTGATTATACATTTTATAAAACAATAATACTAGTTTTTTTTTTCTTTTCTTCTTTGATTTTTGAAGGGATTACAAGGATGAAATGAAATAAACAAGAATTCAATTCAATCTGAATGAAAAGGCCATTCATTCAGATATAATTTTTCATCCAGATTTTCACCTGAATGACTCAAGACTTTTGTTAAAGAAAGGAAATAAAAATGGCATATTTTAAAAAATGCTTTTGTATTGCTTACATTTTAAAATTTCTATTTCCAATAGTAAGCCATTTATGTTCAAAATTTTCATGATTCAGCTTTTCTCTTCAAAAATTAGTTAACTTTTTTTATCGACCTTTGAGATAAAGTAGATATTAATTAGAATGTTGATTTTGTATATGATGGTTTAGACTTTTAAATGACAGCATCTTTTCACTGTCTGTAGTTCAAATTCTAGCTTAACTAAATATGTTTTCACCCTTGATGATGTGGGGTGATGTGCAAAGACTTCACATTGATTTCTTTAGAAATTGAGTTAATTATAGGCTTTTTTTTTTTTAAACCAATTAGACTTTTCAAAATTCACCAACTGTGTTAAATTTAGACACACCATTTGGGCATTATTGGATTTATGGATAGAAAAAAATATCCTCTGACAGACCATTTCTGTTTGAGTTGTTTAAAATTACAAAACGACAAAAGAACATTTTTTTTTATCAGATTTTCTTCAAAGATGTTTGAAAAAAAGAGTATGATAACATTTAAACTCCTTTTTTTCCTGACCCACACAACTTAATTGAAACTGAAAATAAATATTTGAGCATGAAATAATTAATTTGTTTTAAATGACTATGATACTGTCACCTCCAATGTGACATGACCAGCATCTATTACACAAAACTGCTAAATGGCTGTAGACATGTGTTTTCTCTCTCTTTTTTTAGTCATTATTAATGAGAAATAAGAATCATTATAAATGAAAATAACCATTTTAAGCTTTATTTTTCATTTGCAACATGACATGTTTTCATTTTCCTCTTTAGGTTGTTTATTTTCAAAATGCAGCAATGAGAGCTATCTACATATAAAATGTAATTCAAATTTGTGTAAAGTTTGTATATATTAATTATTGCGGTCTAGCTTTTGTTTACCATTAATTATATAGTACAGGCTACAAACCATTCATCAACATAAACAATTGGAGGAAAACAGCTGAAAAAATACATACGTGAAATTTAATTGCTCAACAAAGAAAAAAAGATATATTTCATCAAACTTTTAGTTAATAGTAAATCAGTACAAAAACAAGAGAAGGAGGTCATCCCCAATGGAACGATCAGGATGTTAATTCTGCAGCAAAACACCTTAAAATCCTCCCCTGTATTAGAGCTCATTTAAATAAAGCTAACAATAGCATTTAATTAGCGCACAGTTACACCTGAGCATTAAGACTTTAAGCAGCAAAATCTCTGTTGTTATATCTCCTGTCTTCCTTTTTAATTATTGGAGTCTGACTGAAATTCTCTCGGGCTTTAATTAGGGCCTGAATTAAAGTTGTGTAAATACAGTTGGAAGCAGAACAGTCTTTAAATAGAGCCATGTTGCATCTGCAATTTCACTTTCCCTTTCTGCAACAGAAAAAATTCAAAGTCCTTTTGAAGTTTGTCAAATCGCTGCAAGCTTCTTTTCCCCGAGGTGATCCTGCAGATTGATAATGCTATTTTTTTTCTCAAATGGCTCAACGCAAAAACTATTTTTGTAAATGAGACATTTCTTTGTTCCTCTGATGCAGTGCGGAAATATGTTCAATTTTGTTTGCCTTTCTTGTGCATTGAAGTACTTAAAAAAAAAAGAAAACTTGGAAGATTTACACATAAACTCACCTCTCTTTGGTAGTGTTAACGCCTGATCCTCCAACTGCAATTGTCTGATTTGCTTTGAAAACCAAAAGCATGAGATTTGCCTCCCATTGGGCTGGATAAAATCCAAACCAAGTGCCTTTGCCCAGACTGCAGGCTTCTGTCACGGAATAATAATGGGCTCTTTCAGATGTGTTTGTCATCAAATTAGTCCTCCACTTCAGACAAGGTGCTCTCACAGAGCAATTCTGGACAGTGATGGAATTCAAATTAGGCACAGCCCGTTTGAGCTTTTTAAGCGTTGAAAAAAGAGAATGAGTTTAATTTGCGGAGGTGATGCTAACGTAGGAGGTAAAAAATTACAGTGTTAGGGTTCATTTTGGTGCTTTTGGTCCTGTATTTAATGCAGCATAAAACTAAAGTTAAAGCTTTCCCAGATTAGGTGTATTCTGTCAACAACTCTTTCCCTCTTGAATCAATGCTTAGATTGATTTGAGTGTGTTTTAAAGCATACCAAAGCTTTTTAACGCATCCTGGAAGCCCCGTTTACTGTTTGTCTTCCTGCTTTGAAATTTGGCTTGAAGACACCCAGGTAGAGCTCTTCCTGCCTCTCTCTGCTTGCAATGCAATTCTTCTTTGATACCTTTGATCAACTCAGGAGGGAAAAAAGTTGCCTTGAGAAGTACCATCACTCCAACACAGCAGGGGGACACCTTGAGCAGGAGGGAGCACGGAAAAAGGGATGGAAATCCCTGCATTTCTGCCCTCCGGCACTGTCTGTCTTACAAGCACACATGTTCTGGCAGGTTCAATAATTAAAAGGTTACTTCGGGACATCTGACACAGAATCATTCACATACAGGAGGTGGGAATAAACAGCTAGCTCTTCCTGAGAGAATATTATTGGTTAAATATAAATCTTTGGTGCTGTGATAAAATATTTAAAATTAATGGATTTCTTTATGTGTGCCTTTTGTTACCTGTTTATATTTCAGATCTTAAAAAATATATATCAGACAAAGATACTGGGTTCTAAGTGCCTTAGTTAGGGGCACTGTTGATGAAAAAAGAAAAGGATCTCAACAAGAATTATGATTTAAAAAAAACAACTTGATGACCACAAAGAATTTTGTGGAAACTAATTCTAACGACTAATGAAACAAAGGTGGAACTTTTAGGAAAGTTTCTGTTTCATTACATTAGGTGTAGTGATATTACCACATTAAAGAATAAAATCAAAATGCTGAAAGTAATGCATAGTGGGGGTAGCTATATGGACAATGGTTGTTTTGCTGTTTCATTAAAGAATTGCCATAACAGATAATACCAAGCTTTTTTCTTTTCTTGTTATATTTGCTGAATGTCCTGCAGGTAGTTTGAGATCTTAAGTCTCAGAGCACCATGGTTATGCTTATGAGCTATGATCTGAAGCATGTGATCAATTCCACTTAATTAGAATTTGATCATCATCAATAATTTATACTCAAAAGGTGTCAACAGTGACTGATTTCTATGTATTATAGTGTTATAAGGGTGGTGCAACCGGGGTTAAAGTTCTAAGATATGAATGAATGGATTCAGATGGCTTTTCTCTTCCATAATTTAAAAAAGGATTTTGTATTTACTTATTCTATCTTTGTCTGGCAATAAAATTTGTTTAAAGAAATTTATATTGAGGAAAATGTTTTTCTACAACACTGTACAGGAGTGGTTTCTAACAATGCATTCCATAGCGCTACAGTACTTATACTGCCATCCATCACAGACTGGAGAGCAATTTGAACAATGTGTCAGTTTCACTAGTCTTGGAAATTGCATTAAATTAATTTAGTCAGAATAATTCTATCCTAATATAGTGAGCATCCCTGTTCGAGATACATAACCACTGACACTACAAACAGACGAAGTGAGGAAGATTGATCATGTTGCTACATTCTGTTAGGTCTCAAATTTATTTAGAAGTGTCCTTGACACACAACAGCAATTCTTAAACATGGCCTTGCAGGTAAATATTGCTTACATCAGTAGAACTACATATAACAGTGTATTTAAACTATGAGTGAGTTCAATGGCCTTGCCCCACATCAGTCCTTGTTATGTAGTAGGAAAGAAAACATTTCTAAAATTAATGACCGTGATTTTTTATTTTTTTTTTTTTGGTTTATACATATTACAATGTGCATAAATAACTAGACATGACCTAAAGTACAAATGAAAATTGTCAAATCTTCAAGACATTCACTTAAGCAATAAATGAACAAATGCCTCACATCAAACAGGCAACGAAGAAGTCAAATAGCAAACTTAGAGCCCCTGATGCATCCTCTAAAAGTGCCGCTCTACAACTTAATTTCAAACAGCTGTATGAGTGCATCACTTTTAAAAGGAAATCTCTAATCTTGTTTTTGAAAGAAATTCAACACAAGAAAAGGAAAGCTCTAAATGGGTGAGAAAAATATATATATATAATCTTATTTCCAGAAAATGTATAGAGGTGAGAGAGCTCTGAAATAGCTTTAGATTGTCTGCTGAGAACAAGCGTGATTCTTTGTAATGGATTGTTTTTGTCTGTCTCGCTCTTTTTTTTTCCCTCCAGGCCTGAAGCAGATCCATGCCCTGTCCATCCAGGGGAACTATGAGCTGCGTATCGACTTGGAGGACTTTGAAAATAGCACAGCGTATGCCCATTACGGTACCTTCGGTGTGGGTCTGTTCTCTGTGGACCCTGATGAGGATGGATACCCTTTGACAGTTGGAGATTATTCTGGCAATGCAGGTATGTACTGTACTTATGTTTCCATTTTCTTGCAAGATGTACTGTGCATTTTCTATGATTAGATTTTTCAAAAATATATATATTTTTTTTATCTAAAAAAAGAAGCAGGTGACCTCCATAATCAGCTTCTCTTCCATTCTGTGTTCAACAATAATAATCAAGCACTATATGCAGCACAGAAGGCGTATCCAGTGACTAAACATTGTATTTTGCTGCACAGAGAGAGAGGTGCATCTAGTGTCAATGTCTCTGTTCCCTCTGCTCCGAGATCCAAGCCAGCTACCTGTCACCTTGATTAAATTACTGGCAATTAATTGCACAGCTTGACCTGCAGCGTAAACAAAAACATGCCACTGAAATAAAGAAGCAATTTAAGGGACCTGTGGGGAACGCAGCTTCAAAAACACTGAGAGAATGACGACGAATATGAGATGCAGCAAGGAGGTGTGGGGCTGGAAGGAAATGCAGGAGAAGCAGGTGCACGTAAAGATGAGCTAAATGAAAAATGTAGATAGATCTGTCTACGGTGTGTTTTAAGACTATTGATACAGAGGGATTTATTGTGATGCACCAAGACAAAACTACATAATTGTGAGGTAAAAACAAACAATGCATTTGTTTATAAATTCGTATAATCTAGCTGAACTGGATTCATAAGCAGGAAATATTTAAATAAATATCTTACATTAACCTCCATATGTCTTGGGTTGCTGCTTTACAAAAGCATGATTGTAGTAAACACCAAAAATTCTTAATGTTCTTATTATTTTCTCATTATCTCCCAGCCCATGCATGAAGCTGTTCCTGAGCTGGAAAGCTCCTTCAGTGACATACTGCTGCACTGTAAATGCACTAGGGAGTGTTATCACAGATCCTTCCTCCCAGCAACTATAAGACATTATAACCAACACTGTTCATAATAACCTCAATAAGTTGTTACATTAATGCTGTTTTTTGCAAAGTTTCTCTTAGTCAGACTAAAATAACATGCTGCTGCGATTTTTCACATATCCACTACTGTAAAAATGTTCACAGAATTTAGTAATTATTTACTGTACAGTAAAGTACTTTATTTGTTTATTTTCTTATCTGTAATTTTCTAAGGTCCACATTGTGTGACCACTTCTGCTATAACCTTTTGTTGCTGGAACACCACAATTTCCCCCGTTGTGGGACAATAAAAGGTATTTTCTATCTTATTTTTTAATGCTGTTTAGGTAAATACAGTCGAGGATATCCACAAACAGATAATGTTTTTAGTTAAATGTTATTTTTTAGAGTCAGTCAGAATGGACACATACTGACTGTCTAATTGTAAGCAAATATTTATATCAAGCAGAAATTTTGGTTAGTGAAATCAACAACAGTGCAAAAAAGGAAATGCCAGAGCATTACCCCTGCAGAGTTAACATTACGGCCTCACCAAGAACACATTTGCCAGTTTGAATCCAGACCATTTTAAAAAAGCCAAGCTCTCCTGGGATCATGTTAGCTTCAGCTGCTGTTCATATGAGGATCATTTTCTGCTGCTGTCCTTCTCTGCCTGCTCTCAAATCCGCCAAAGGGAGCTCATTTGCGACGTGAGCAGCTGGACCTTAATAGGCATCAGTGGAGGGTGGTGCCCCACCCCCCCAAACCACCAAGGTGACACCCGGTGCCTTGTAAATGGGCCTTTAAGTGCCACTGTTGTTTTATCTCCTCTCCCTTTGCCCTCTGGACATCATCCGCTTGTTGACACCGCTGGGACTCTTCCATTCCACCCTCTGTTTCACTCACTAAATATTTTCCGCTAACGCCAAACAGCTCGAAACATGAATATGAGGCTTGCCGTCAGATTATTTTTCCAACTGAGTGGTTACCATAGCAATGTCAAATTGAGAGTATGAGTGGGACAGAGCAAGAGAGCGGATAGAGGAGCTGCTGGTCCACATCCTGAGCAATTAAGAGCTGTTTGATGCCCTCACAAGCTGTTAGTGATCACCTGATGGCTGGTAAGCAGCCTTTCATTCAGCTCACAGCTTTGTCCTTCTTTTCACTTCCAGCCCCCAGTGGGAAACCAGCTTTGGAAATAAAGGGGAAAGTAGAGAGGAACAAAAGAGTAAGGGGAAGCTCTTTATGAGCTCCTTGAACACCTTTTTGCAAAAGGAAATAATACTAGTGTATATATAAGGATGTTTTTGTTTTGTTTTGTTTATTTTCCATTTTACTTGTGATTCTTTAAAATTAGCGGCTTTCAAAGCAGATATCATCTGTGAGAAATTGCCAGCGAGAAATCTTTATGTGGTGGGACGATGTTTCCAGCTCAGCAATTTGATTGTGGGAATCCGACTTAGCATCCAGACCATGATTAAGGGCACTTGGCTGTGCCGCATCCCTGCAGTGGTCTTACATCACTGTCATATTCACAATCGTGGGCCGGGGAAAAGCAGGCCCTCTCATTGATTATGACTTTAAAGCTTTTTGTATCAACAGAAGAAAATAAGAAAAATAATAATGCATGCCAGGAAGAATAAAATCAACATATGACATTAGGACTGTGTTAAAAGATTTACTTAAAAGAAATAAACATGAAAGCCTTTCCAAGTGACATATATCCAGATGAAACCATCAAAGATGAATTATTAAAAGACATAAAGGTCACAAAAGAAAGTTTGATGAATTAGCTGCCAAGATTCCTGACCTCCCACATCAGACAATGAGAACAAATATTCTTCAAAACAGTGGAAATATATTTTCATACCCTTTTTTTTGCTATGTTTACCTTGTTGGTGGATTTAGAGTCAAATGCAAAAGACTTTTACTAGATGTAAACAACTGTGTAGTACTTGGTTTATGATATTGTTTGATCATACAGTATTCTCTAAATAGAGCTGAATAAGTCTCTTGCTAACTTTTCCTCTTTTTGGAAATTGTAAACAAATATACTTCTACTGTTTACTATTCAAGTAAAAGTATAAATCCTACAGTTTTAAAGCACTTTTGTGGAAGTATCAAATTAAGCTTTCTACTCAAGTAAAAGTGTAATAGCACCATTTGTATACCTACTTAAAGTATAAAGTAAGTAATGCAGGAAAAAGATGTTATGGACAGATGCTTTAATCCTGGGTTGCTCAAGTCCAGTCCTCAAGAGCTTCTATACTGCACCTTTTTTGCAGTGTATTCTCATTATGAGTTCGTATGAAATCGTATGAAAAGTTATGCACCGTAATGTCATACGTTTTGGACGTTTTTTTCGTCCTATGCGCATGCGCATCTTACGCACCATTCAAGAACATAGAATTTAAAATACAATTAGCCCGAACCCTGACCCTAACCCTAAGATATAAAACAGCAAGCAACGTAGTTAGAGACATGAATAAGTGATTATTGCACTGTTTTTCCCAGTTTTACGTCCGTCCGTGGATCTGCTTTTTTTGTCTGTCTGCCAGCGCATGCGCACTGAGCTGGTTTATTGAGAAAAAACGTCCAAAACGTACGAAATAGTGTGCATAACTTTTCGTACGATTTCATACGAACTGATAATGAGAATATGTTGCTTTTTTGATGCACCCCATTTTTAGCACACGTGAATCAAATGTGTGGCTTGTTACCGTGCCTCTGCTGAGCTAAATGCGGGGATTGAGCCTTTAAATTCAGGTGTGTTAGGGAAGTGATGCATCTAAAAGTTACAGGATGGTAGCTCTTGACGACTGTACTTGAGCACCCCTGCTAAACCTAATACTGGTTACTTCACTACCCTATTAAAGAAAAAAATTTCTACAATTCTGGATGATAAGTTCTTTGTACATCCTTTTCTTACTTGTAACTAATGGTGTGAAATTTAACTTTGCACCATCTTGAAAAACTATTTATTTTGGTAGGTGGCGAAAAACAAGTTGTTGCAGTACGGAGTTGAACCACAAAGAACTTTATTGTCTGGATGTAATTAATAGTTTTTATGTTTTTCTTTTTTTTAGTGCAGCAGGCCAAAACAACAATTAGCTTAAATGAAACAAAACTAACAAGTCTATTTTTAAAAAAATGAAGAAAGTACAGATAATAAAAAGGTATAGAGTAGAGGTAAAAAGTTGTCTTAACAATAATCACTCAAGTAAGGTATAGACATTTCTACCTAAGTAAGGCAATGAAGTATTTGTACTTTGTTACTTGACACCTTTGGATATAACAAGTACTTAATTAGCCTTTTTTTTTTGTTATCTGATGTAGGATTTATTAAAGAAGGGCTACGGTGACTAGACGTCCCTGATTACTAAGGTCCTTGTCTATTTTTGTCTACTTTTCCTCGGCTACAGGTGTCTCTGGGAATGTCCCCGATTTTACAGTTTTATGAATGAGGGGGAAAATGTTTTGCGTGTAGACTGTTATTAAAGTAGAAATTGTTTGTGAGCATGTTGCGTACAAAAACAGCTGTAGCACCATCTTTAGTTGGTTGCGCTGCTGTAAACGTAAAGGTAAGGAACAGAGTCTCCACTTTAAAAACCGAAGAAGCAGAAGTTCGTTATCACAACCAGTTGCAGCTTTATGAGCAGAGACATAGGTTGTCATTTATGAGCTTAGATATTCAGATTGCATATATGAAAATTCATCATGAGGGAATAGGAGTCAGTAACAGGAGAACTGAATGAAACAAGATCTGAGAATAAAGTAAGAGACAACCACTTATTTAATGTTCATTATTATGTTGTTTTTGCTTATACCTGCAAATATTGTGGTAATAAGCATAATAATAATAATAATCATGATTATTATTATAATTCCAGTATGTCATCTAAAAATAATCAACTTCCAGTTGGTGTATGAAACAAAACTCTTGTTTTAACTATTAAATTGTAAGTTTTCATGTTGTACATTCAAATGTTTTGAGAGGGATATTATGTTTTGTGGTTATATTATGTCTCTGGTTTAGAATGGTGTAAAATTAATAGAGGAGGATATAGGAAGAAGATGGAAAGACTGAAAGAAAGAAAAAGATTGAATGAGAGTGGAGGAAAATAGGAACACTGATGGAAAGAACAGTTGAAGAGAAGAGAGAGAGAGATTTACTTAGAAGAGTAAATCAGAAAGCAGACAGAAGTCAGAAGAGGACTAGAAAGAAAAAGATTTCAGTAACCAGTCAGACAAACCTGGAATAATCAGCTGTTCCATTACTGAAAGGCAGGAAACAAAGGAGCTGGCCAAAGCGCATAGAGCCCTTTAGTGGGAGAAATGAGTCTGCTTCTCTAAGAAGCATAGGGCCCCGATGCTGTCATTTGACAGTAATGAACATATATCATCCTTTACTTGCAGGCTTGACCTTATGTAGATGTGAACAGCATGAGTATTTGTTGCACCTTTTTGAAGAGGTGAGGGAACTCTGTGTCCAGAATGCCACAGGCATAAGCTACTAGTTTATATTTACTTTTCTGGTTTTTCTTTTCCTTTGTCGATCTCTCCTTAGGCAGCTGAAGAGCTCTTTAGCTCCCACAAATTTGGAAAAACCTTGGTAACCACCCTTGATCCCGCCAGCCCCACCCCCACCCCTTTACCTCAATGAAGTGACACACCTCTAGCTTTAGTTTTATTATTCTTAGGAAATACTAACAGTGTGGAGAGGCACACTTGATTTTTGTTGTTTAAATATGAATAAATATGTAAAAATAAATGAAACCATTTCTGTCCCAATTTCCTAAATTTAAATGTGATGAGATGTATTTCTGTTTATCTACCAGCTTATGAGGTCTTACAAATAGGCTGATGTCTTACAAATAAATTTATCGACTCTGGTCTCAGGAAGCGATGGAGTTTTTTTTTTTATTCAGTTAAATCTTGACCAACCTTTT
>NW_015151700.1:0-2078 GCF_000732505.1 Cyprinodon variegatus
CCTCCTAGTAACCTCTGACCCCTCCTAGTAACTTCTGACCCCTCCTGGTAACTTCTGACCCCTCCTGGTAACTTCTGACCCCTCCTAGTAACTTCTGACCCCTCCTGATAACCTCTGACCACTCCTGGTAACTTCTGACCCCTCTTAGTAACTTCTGACCCCTCCTGATAACTTCTGACCCCTCCTGGTAACTTCTGACCCCTCCTAGTAACTTCTGACCCCTCCTTGTAACTTCTGACCCCTCCTGATAACTTCTGACCCCTCCTGGTAACTTCTGACCCCTCCTGTTAACTTCTGACACGTCCTAGTAACTTCTGACCCCTCCTGTAATTCCTTTGAAGTCCAACAATAAAAGCAGCAGAAAAAAGAGGTTTGGGCAGAGTTGAGTACAGACTTTTCAAGGGGTCTCGTCCAGATTAGAAGCTTTAATTGAATTAATTATAGTGTCTGTAATTATTTCATTGCAATTAATCACATTTTAATAAAAAATCATATAAAGTAAACAATCTTTTCAATTTGAAAATTATTTGCTCCTTTAATTAAGCAACATATGAGCACAGAATCGTGTATATTTATGGTTTTTACACATGTGTAGATGAGGAGCTGAGCTCCTGAATATTAGATCAGGTTTAGATCTAGAATCAGGGTAGATAGATCACAGTGATGAAAGATGAAGCTGTTTGATGACCTTCAGAAATGGACTGGTAATCGGGCGTACCGGGAATTTGCCCGGTGGGCCGATGTGCTGTTTGGGCCGGCAGACCCGACATGTATATTAATAATATTTATTGCTATGATCATGATGATTATTATATTTTTTTTTTTATCGGGCTCGTTATATTTGCATAATGCATGAAGAAAAATAAAATTAGCAGTGCAATCATCCGATCATCCGGCCCTTACCACAGGCTACTGCAGCCCATTGGTTATCATCCCTGACAGTCTAAAGGGCTAGGCCAATCAGAAAGTAGAAAAACACCTTCACCTCCATTGGAACTTTGTGCAGCGGTATTGGATAAGAAACGCAAGGGAGGCGCAGAAAAACTGCATGAAAAAAAGAAACGGGTTTCTCAAACAGACGCTGCAAAATGTGTCAAACTGACTGACATGTTCCCATCAGCAGGCCCTTGATCTGCTCCGGTGTCTGATGTTAAATATGATGGTGGTGGTGGTTGTAGACATCGCAAGTCTGCCGGACGTTTCGGGGGATTCTCCCTGTTATCGATAGTTGTTCATTGATGCCCGCGAGTCGGATAAATTATCCCGGATTTTAGACTCTGGGAGGTGGTTGTTTTTTTAATGCGAGTGAGAGCGGACAGGCAATACAATAATTCATTCATCATGTGCGGATTAGAACTACTGTGATCGTGCAGACAACAGAGAGATCGTGGTGTGAGGAGGAGGAGGTTGCTGGTGAAACCTGTGCAGCGTTTCTGTCCAAAGTGATGCTCTGATCAAACAGCGCTCCAGGCGACTGGTTGATCAGAGAGCTGATTGGATCAGTCAGAAAAATAAGCCAATAAGTTTCAGTTTGCTCTTTTACAGTCTCCTCATTTTGCAGCAGAAAGTGTATCCATGTCTAGTGAAGGTGAAGAATGATGGAGTGCATGTATGGCGCACGGTGCGGCCAGGGGCGTCAGCTGACCCAGTACTATACAGGGGCACAATAGGGCACCAAATTAAATGCGAGCGCACAGAGCACGTGAGCAAATCAATTTTGGGCATTTATTTATTTTATAAAAACATGGGCACAGATAATTAATGAAAGCACACGAGCGAATATTTTATGGCATTTATTTATTATGGAAGCATCATGAATACATTGTACAATAAGATTGTTATTTTCTGCATTATGAAATATCTACCTGAACCAAACTGAATTGAATTGGCCCTCTAGTGAACTTCACTGTATTCCGTAAAAATTCAAAAAAATATCCACTGGACTTGGTTTCCAAGATTTGAAGACGTTTCTCCACCTCTCCAGGAAGCTTTCTCAATTCAAATGTCTGGATCCGCAGACAGTTTGAGTCTTATGCTGCGTTCACACCCGGCGCAGCTGGCGCGACAGAAGCAGCGAG
>NW_015151700.1:3053-4473 GCF_000732505.1 Cyprinodon variegatus
ATTTCTATATTGTAAACACACCAAAGAGTATAAAAATGCAATAACTCCTGAGTAAAACAATTACAAAACGTTTAACATTTTATTAAATCCTACTCCTTCTACAGTTCGTAGAGGACATAAATCTTTCAACAAGTGAAACATCACCGCTTCTGTCACGCTGTTCCACCGTTTACTGCAGATTTTCAAACTAATGGACTAACTAACTAAAGTTCTGTGAATCCTGTTAAAACGGTCTCTTGATAATGACAGATCGTCAGAGGTGTAGATCGTAACACGGTCTTAAATCGTCCTATCACCCACCCCTATGCCATACTTACTTTCGCCTTCTACTGCTGTCCTTTTCAGCCAATAAATGGCAACTGATGGTGACGGGCAGTTACCAAATACGTGGACACGCATCCTAAATTCCTGCACTTTTCCATCAATATCGTGGTTTTTGAACCAGAGAAAACTTAGGTAGTCGTGGTGATCTTCTCTAACCAGAAAATTGTGAAACATTTGCTCCACATCTGCCAAAACTGCATAAGGGTTGAAACGCATGAGCACACCTACAAGACTGTTGTTCAGATCTGGCCCTTTCCGCAGAACTTCATTGAGGGACAAATTGTCACATTGAGCGCTTGAATCGAACAATAATCTGATTTTACCAGGCTTTTGTGGGTGGCATATGCCGAAGATAGGGAAATAACAGCACTCTTACCCGGGGGTTAGAGGAGGAGCGACTATGTGCTGAACTCCACTTAATGTTCTTTCATTTCAGTCTTCCTTTCTAGTGTTTGCGCAATGACATGAGACGACTGAGGGCTTTTTTCCTATTATTGGGCAGGCGCTGTCAGGGAGAACGAAATGGGAGTGGGGCTACCCAAATATTCCCGTCATCTTTTGCAAACTCGTTATGCATAATGTTTAGAAATGATGCATCCTCCACTGAAAGAGCAACTTTGTCATCTTCCGTTGTATGTATGAAAAGGTGTTTACCTAGTTCTTCATGTGCATTGTTGAGGGAGGAGCCTTTTTCTGTATATTTCTCTTTGCCACAGATTGTGCTCTGTTGTCGGAAAATTTTTATTTCTGTTCTATTATATAATAATTTATCCTATTTACTCACTATAAAAGTTTTCACTCAGTCTAAGGCCACACGAACGCTGCTCTGTCAGAACAGGGCAGAATGCTGTGCCATTAGGGCTGTATGATGAACTGTTCTATCTTTGCAAAGATATGAATAAATGTGCCGACTGAGTGAAATCCATCGATATCCGTTTATTTAACTAGGGTGAATAGTTGAAAACTTTTTTCCCACTACAGATCTTACAAGGAGTAAGAAAGTGGGCCATCCATTGTTCAGAATTACCCCGTTTACACTACCCTTAAAAAACTGAGCCGAGACCGGTCTGAGCTCAGTAACTGAGATAACTTGTCG
>NW_015151700.1:5178-7192 GCF_000732505.1 Cyprinodon variegatus
TCAATCCTAGCAGTAATACCGCACATCGTCACTAGGAGGCGAGGGGTCGAGGAGTCGAGATAACCGAGATAAGTGTGACGTGTGAACGGTCGTCAAAACTGAGCTTGGCCTGGTTACCGATCCAAGCTCGGACCGGTCTGGGCCTGGATCGGTTTTTCAAGGGTAGTGTAAATGGGGCTAATATTTGTTTTGAAAGTGTTCACTGTGGGCTTATGGGCACCTGAAAGGCAAACATCACCTACGATTACCCAACCTAAGTCAAGGAGTTGAGTGTAAGGTGCATCGTTAGGGCCATTTGCCTGACTGCGCACCTTGTGTTCTCTGATTATGTCCCTGCCTAGGAGGAGAAGGATATCAGCTGACGGGTCAAGGGGAGGGATGTGTGACGCCACTGGTTGTAAATGAGGATGAGCAGCAGCTGCCTCTGGAGTGGATATCTCACTTCTGTTGTCTGGTATCTGATCACATTCAGTTAGTGTGAGCAGTAACATAGACACTTTCCCACCTATGTCCTCAATAACAAAGTCGTTAGCCCTGCGACCCCCTGTTTCTGTAACCCTGCACATGTTTTAATAGTGTATGGGAGCAGACCGCCCTGCACGCCGAACATATAAAAAAAGGTGGATTTGGCTAATGACAAACTGCTTTGATGGCATACATCTTTCCTTTGTTTTCAGGGGATGCAGGATGGTAGACATTAACTAAACAAATCTTTGCATAGGATTTGCCTTGAAGCCCTGTGCTGGATGTGGTGGTAGCAAACGCCAGAGGTTAGAAATAACTGTTAAAATATGTGTATTCAGTTAAAAAATAGTAAAGTTATTGAGTAAAGCTAAACATAGAACACATAGAAGCATATAAGGGGATTACATAAATATTTTTAATTTAAAGCATAACGTTTTAACAGCCTTTTTGTTATTGGAAGAGGATAAAACTGAGAAATAAAGTGTTGCTTTCTTTAGAAAAGAGATACACGAGGGTTTAGTCATAGTAATTTTACATTTATGGATATATTATTGGCCAACAGAAGCAAACTATTATATAAAAATAAATGGTCAGCAAATTATTTTCTATATTCTGTAATTACAAATAAAACATAGTTCAAATTTGTAGTGAATATTGTCCAGAATGAAGTGACAAATACCTTGCCATAGTTGCCTGGTGTACTCACAGAACCAAAACAGGTGAGAGACAGATTCAGAGTAAATGTCACAGAAAGTGCAGGTGGAATCAATGTCCTTTTTATATTTAATCAAAAATGACTTAAATGGGTAACAGCGGTGAATAATCTTAAAGGAAACCTCTTTAACCTTGTTTACTAGAAAATATTTATTTGATGCTTTTTCCCTATTATTCAAAAGGAGTAGAACGCAGTGATATTACTTTTCTTGCGATTTTGCTAACCTCCGAAAAACGGGGGCCTGGATCGCTGCTTGTAGAAACAAGCTGCTGGGGCGCCACACCGTGACCACCTGAGAGACGGAGCTAAAGGGAGACGTCCCGTGTTAGCATGAGTTATAAACAGTGTTGGGCACGTTACTTTGAAAAAGTAATTAGTTATAGTTACTAGTTACTTCTCCCAAAAAATAACTGAGTTACTCCACAATAAAAGTAACTAGTTACTAGTAAAAGTAAGTATTGCGTTACTTTTGCGTTTCTCGCCCCCCGTAACCAGTGTTGGGCACGTTACTTTGAAAAAGTAATTAGTTATGGTTACTAGTTACTTCTCCCAAAAAGTAACTGAGTTACTAACTGAGTTACTCCACAATAAAAGTAACTAGTTAGTAGTAAAAGTAACTATTGCGTTACTTTTGCGTTTCTCGCCCCCGTAAACCTCACCACCCAGACCCCACGTTCTCGCCGTGTGTTTCCAAAGCCAGCTGAATAGAGCGAACGACAAAGACAAGAACCTGCAGAGAGTTTTGCAGTTATTGCAACTCAACGTAAATGACATCAGGGGGGAACGCTATCTGACGGGCCTATAAACCCCATCAGGTAGCGTTCCCCCTGCTTA
>NW_015151700.1:8067-29810 GCF_000732505.1 Cyprinodon variegatus
TGAAAAAAGGTTTATTGTGCGACCTGAGTAACGCGCAGTAACGGGGTGTCTGCAATGGTAACTGCGTTATAGTCACAGTCAAAGTAATTAGTTAGATTACTCGTTACTAAAACAAGGTAACGGCGTTAGTAACGCCGTTACTTTCAACGCCGTTAGTCCCATCACTGCCTGTAACCTCCACCACCCAGCCCCCTCCTTCTTGCCGTGTGTTTCCAAAGCCAGCTGAATAGAGCGGACGACAAAGACAAGAACCTGCAGAGAGTTTTGCATTTATTGCAACTCAACGTAAATGACATCAGGGGGGAACGCTATCTGACGGGCCTATAAACCCCATCAGATAGCGTTCCCCCTGCTTAACATGGGGGGAACGCTATCTGATGGGCCTTCGACAAAGTAGCAACATTATCTGTGCTAGCTGCATCACTTTTGCCTTTCTTACCAGGAGGTTTCTCTGGAGTAATGGGCAGCTGAGGGAAGTCTTCTTCTGTCAGAGAGAGCTTAGGGATGTCAGAACGGGTGGCATAATCATGACAAGTATGGATGGAAGCGTAAGAATCTTTGCCACTGCTGGTACCTTTCACCCCTGTGGGATTCCCCGAGCTGTTTCTCTTTCTACTTGAAATGGACATATTACAGAGAATAGGTTTCTGGGGTTGACGTAGACAAATAAAAGTTCAATATAATTTAGAAGAGAGTGAAGATATGTCATTTAAAGGCTACCTGAGAAAATAAAAGTTCAATCTGAAGGCTGCTCTCAAAATGTGTGACCTTTCAAAACGCCATCTTGGACCCTCTCTGCCTATGTATTTATTTTGAATTTCAAAAATGCAGCATTTTTCCCTTAGTCTCTGACGCCAACTGATGTGTTGCTATTGGCTGATTCATCCTTCCATCAAACCAAGGCGCCAAAAAAATAAACGAATAAACAAAACATGCAATGCAAAAGGAAACAAATTAGTAAATCTAAAGAAACGCAAAGCAAACAAAGTGTAAAAGGAAAAAAAGCAAGCACTTCAAACAGTGGAACAAATTCTCATTGTCTAATTTCATATGCCTTTCAAAGGGGCCAGAGGAGTCATGCCGCTCTCGCTCAGCCTGTCCAAGCAGCAGCATGTTTTGTTGAGAGCGGCCCAAACAAACATCATCAAAACAAGACAGCAGAATGTCCAAAGCACTGCAGCTACAAGACAACCCCAGGAGTGAAAACACAGCCCAACCAGGGAGAAAGTGGACCAGCAGGTGAGGACTAGATAGACACCGCACAACGCAACAACCTTCAGCTGCAGGCGCTAACACCAGGAGAGCAATGGATTTCAGATGAGTGGATCAAGCACACCAGCCACTTAAGCAGCCAACATGTAGGGGAAACAAAGACACATGAACCTTGCAGAGACCTGCTCAGCTTCAAACCAGCTTCTTGCTTCTTGCCGCTACTCCACCGCACCTCTCCGTCCACGTACGTCTTCTCCATCCTTCACAGCCAAAATACTGAGCAGAGCTATTTTTTGCTCTGCTCCGACCAGGTTAAGATCCACAATTGTAATCACACCAAACAGGAAAGAGAACATCGAGAAGATCCGGTTTGTCAAATTAAAATACGACAGATCGGTAACTACACATTGGAGCATAATTCTTCAGATGCCTGAAATGCATTGCAAAATGAAAATTTCAGACATTTAAAATAACATTCTTCCCATCTAATATGAACTTTTCAGATATCTTGAATGTAATTCCTACTAGTACAAATGATGTCATATTTCCCATTCAGGTGTATTTTTTTATTTGTATTTATTTATTTTATTTTCACAACAAAAACATAAAAACAGAATAATGTTTCACTAAAAAACAAAAAAAGAAAATGTGATGGACAACTACCGAAAAACCCTCAAGGGGCTGAATGAGTGGCAGTCTCCTTGAAAACATCCTTGATCCTCTGTATAATACACTAAACTGTGTTTGATTTGTAGGAGAGTAAGGAGGCCTGATAAGACAACTACAACGAGTTGGATACTGGTGAAATTCATTATTAATAGTAAAAATATTACAAAAGTGTTGGAAGTAACTTTTTTATGGAGCTGTAAACTAATAAAGCTATTTGAAGTTGATTCACTTGATAAAAACTAACAATACTTGCCTGAGCAAACAGTGGTTGGGAGGGGTGTCTATGATTTACACAAAATATTAGTCTTAAAGCTCGCTTCTGAAGTCGAAAAACAGATTGAAGTTTATTTGGATGGGTGCTAACCCAAGGAACATTACAGTAATTAATATATGCATATAACATTGAATAATATAACATAATTGCAACTTTTTTGTTAAGCAGGTACCGGATTTTTCCTAGTATATCGACTACTTTAGCTATTTTTGTACTTATGACACTAATGTGAGGTTTCCAGGATAAAGAATCATCTAGAAAAACACAGAGGAAACGAGCAGATCTAACATTATTAATAGAAATATTATCAATTTGAATTTTCATTGGAGATTTAAATGTATCAAACTTATAACCAAAAAATATATAACTTGTTTGTTTTTTTTTATGTTAAGTGACAATTTGTTGGACTTGAACCAAGAGGATAACTTGTGAAGTTCTTCATTAACTACCTTTACTAAAAATTTCAGGGTTTTTATGGAGGTAAAACACACTTGTATCGACATGGGAAATGTAACGTCATTTGTAATTTTAAATAACATTCTTTATATGTAAAATAAACATTCTGGATGTCTTAAACTGAATTATAATAAGGATGACCTTTTGTTTTTAATTTAAGAGTTTAACTTACAAATAATACTGGAGAATAAAGGTAAAATGAAGCAGATGATGAGAAGTGGTTCCTATGTCCTCCAGTAAACTAAGCCTATAGTAGCATAAATATAGAAAATATCTCAGGATAACCTAGCTATTCTGAATGAGGTATGAGAATGCAGAGCCAAGAAGACTTCACTCTGGACTGAATTCTCCTCAGGCTGTTCACTCTGTGTCCCACTACCTCTCTGCTCAATCAGCAACTGAATTAATAAACATCTTCTTCTTCTAGTTAGGTTTTATGGCGGTTGGAAAACTAGTTAAAATGACCATGTTCTGCACAGCTGCTCCCTTTAGATGGCGCCACAGATCATGTGACT
Source organism: Cyprinodon variegatus (assembly GCF_000732505.1). Lineage (NCBI taxonomy): Eukaryota > Metazoa > Chordata > Actinopteri > Cyprinodontiformes > Cyprinodontidae > Cyprinodon > Cyprinodon variegatus. The sequence continues at coordinate 11,194 of NW_015151700.1, forward strand.
CTTCCACCCACATCTATCATCTACTATCTGAGAGAACATCTGCATATGTTCCTTCAGTACATTAATGTACAGTACCTACTTTGTACTTTACTATTATGTATACTACAGAAAGCTTTATTTTAAAATGTTTGGTCTGATGTTACTCAGTTTTTAAATTTGTTTCATCTAAAAAATGTCCATCTTGCTCACTGTGTGGCTGAAAAACTGGTGCTGTGACTTTGGTGCCAATGACCCGGTACGACCAGATAAAGCAGAAGACAAGTTCTAGTATGTTCTATAGTTTAAATCAGTTCTCCAGGTAATTGGTATTCTATTAATAATGTTAAAGTTTCCTCATTAGAAGGCAGAGGAAAGATGAGGGGAACATCTCTACCATGTCTAATCTGTAAGTAGGAACGGTTTTAAACTTTTTTTTTTCCTAATGTGATCTTATTGTAGGTATGGCTGAGAAAATAAATTAATAACAAAATGATTTAGCTGAAATCAGGTAAAACAGATGTAAAGATTTATCACAGGATTAAAAAAACATTCTATTTACATTGTTCTCCGTCCTTCATATACGGTGCTGCTCAAATCTACTTTATATTGTTGGTTTCCAGGTTAAAATGATTGCCTTAAAAGATCATGGCTGTATCATTAAAAGTTTCTCCATTACATTGTCAAGAAATTAGATCTGTTGAGTTTGACATTTTTTTACAGTCTATAGAGTCTCAGTGATCATGTAAAAAGAAGGTTGAAGATAATAATTAATAATATTTTTATTTTTAGGGCTGGCCTTCTTTCACGGTCCTGCAGCAGAACAAGGTTGGTAATTATGTATTTTATTATCTAAAATAAAATGCAGTTTAATAGTTTTGGTTCTTTAGAAAATAATGTAACTGGTTATTTTTTTCATTCCCCCCAGCTGCTCTGACTGTGAGTCCCAGCAGATCTCAGTTCTTTCAGTTTGACTCTGTGTCTCTGAGCTGTGAGGAGAACAGCAGCTCTGCTGGATGGACTGTATGGAGGAACACAACCAGAGGAACCAGGACTCAGTGTGGAGATGGATGTGGAAACCTGCTGGTTCTACCTGTACCATCAGCCACCTCCTCCCATCAGACACTGGAGTTTACTGGTGTTGTCGTCCAGAGAGGGAGCAGCCAGCAGCAGCATCCAGCTCACTGTCACTGGTAAGATCAGACTGTGGAGTTAGTGTTGATGAAGCTGTGTGGAAATGGATGAAATGCTGTAGTTTGTCTCTGTGTTGAGGTGGATCAGTGATCCTGCAGAGTCCTGTCCTCCCTGTGATGGAGGGAGATGACGTCACTCTGAGCTGTCTAACAAAGACCACTCCCTCCAACCTCCCAGCTGCTTTCTATAAAGATGGCTCCCTCATCAGGACTGAGCCCAAAGGTCACATGACCCTCCACCATGTGACCAGCTCTGATGAAGGCCTCTACAGGTGTAACATCTTTGGTCATGGAGAGTCTCCATCCAGCTGGATCTCTGTTGAAGGTCAGAAGGATCAACATCTTTCTTCCACTGTCTGGGTTTCAGAGAATTAAGTTATTTTAATGTTTTGTTTATTCCTCAGAGAAACCATCCTCAATCACACCAACCCCCCCCTCCTCTGTTCCTACCACCAATCCTCCTTCAGATTCCCAGTTTACTCTCTGCTTGATCGTGTCCCTTTCATACATCAGTCCTCTGGTTTTACTGCTGATGATTCTGCTGATAAAACAAAGATGTTACAAGAAAACTGAAAGTAAGACTTTTGATTTTTACATTGAGTTTGTTTTGAATAATGGGCCATTTTTCTGCCATACGCCTCTGTGGTCATTGTAGCAGTAGTTGTAGGTTGCTGCCATGTAAACCTGTTTAGATGTTTTTTGTAGAGGAGAGCTGCCTTTTTGTTTAACTCCAGTGTAGGAGCCTGAATTTATACGTTTTTCTTGGTATGCATTATGGTTAATGTTTTGTTTTGCTTGCTAAATTTACTTTTCTTGAAAGTATTAAATATTGTTGGTAATTCATATTAATTTCGGGAATTTGTATATTTAGCTATTGTGGTTATTTTTTCATTACATGTCCTTTGGGCAACTTGTGTTTGGAAATGTTAAGGGCGCAGCGAGTAAGGCCATCTTCACTTATTTTGTGTTAACTGCTTATGTTCCATATGAAAATTTGATTCAAAATAGATATTAAAGATTTGAAATGCAAAAATAAAAGGCGTAACCTTTGAAGATGATTAAGTGCTATGATCCAACACTGATTTTGAGTCAATTGTTCTCATTACTTAGAAGCTATTGAGCAAATAAGGTATTATTTCCATATAAATGTCTTATTAAGGTGTATTATTATCAGTTGAATAATAATTTCCTTACTGATCACGGTTTTAGCCCCTTTCCTAAAAGGTCGGACTCCTGAATCTGGCTGTTAAAATCCAGTTGTCTTTCACCAATTTATTATTTTAGGCTTTGGCTCTTAGCAACGTCATTAATCACCAAATAAATGTGTCTCTGTTTTTCGGATGCTACTGAAAGAAGAGTAAATCCAACCTGAGTGATAAATCATTCACTGTGTAAAATGAACACAAAAGACCACGGGTTAAAAATACAATGGTGCCTTTATTAGCTACAATCACACAGTATTATATCTAATAACTAAGCAAACACTAATTACTACTGAAAATAAGAGTAAATAAATTAAAGAAATAAAAGGGGAAGAGGGTTTTAAGAGTCCGTTCAAAGTTGTTCGAAGTTTAAGGCTAAATGCATTTAAAAGTGTACCTTATAATAGCAGCAGATAAAATGTGAATAAATCCCGACACAGAGATGTTAACTGCAGTCAAAAAAGAGAAATTTTATTTAGTTTATGATGAAAAATGAATAATGATTCAGGAAGGCATTAAACTATGATGAGGCTAAAAGACCTGTCAGCTTAGCTTGCCCCAGGGGTTCTGGTTCTGGTCGGGTCCAACTGAAACAAAGAGAGGGTTAGCTCACGATGTAGCATCTTACATCTTTTGTCATAGCTTTCTTTGCCTTTGGAGCTTGACTTTTCACTGTTCGCACTTGCAATCCGATATGCTTCTGTCATTCTTTCTTTCCATTTCTTTGCATATCCTTCTGATGTATTTATGTCTTCTGCTGTCAGGAGGCCAAAGAGAAGGTCTACTGGGAGGCCAGGATGTCTGCCATACTACAAGTAGTATGGAAAGAAACCGGTGACCTCATGCTTTGTACAATTGTAAGCATGGATCACATGGGGTAGGTGTCCTTTCCAATCTTGTTTCTCTTTCTCTCCCAGGGTACGAAGAATCTGTAATAAAGTGCAATTTAATCTCTCAGCAGGGTTGCACTGTGGATGATAGGGGGAAGTTCTTGAGTGACCAACTCCAGCAAGCTCTCTGAGGGATTTGAACAGCTCGTTCTCAAACTCACGACCTTGATCGTGGTGGAGTTTGGATGAATATCCGAATCTGGGGATGAAGTCGTTGAAGAGACGATCAGCTGCTGTTTTTGCAGCCTTATTCTTGGTGGCGTACGCTTGCACGAATCTAGTGAAATGGTCCACTACAAGTAGGATTCATTGAAATCCACCTTTGCAGGATTCCAGATGCAGAAAGTCAATACAAACAAGCTCGAGTGGGGAGTTGGAGACTATGCTACCCATTGGAGCTCTTTCATGTGTTGCTGGTTTCTTTTGCTTTAGGCACTGGCACTTTCTCGTGACATACTCCTCAATCTCTCTCTTCATGAAAGGCCAATAGAACCGATCTCGGGCTAGGTTTAGGACCTTCTCTACACCCACATGGCCCATATTGTTATGGAGGTGTATGAGAACGGTATGTTTATAAACAGCAGGGAGAACCAGCTGCTTATGTTCTGTGGTCTTTCTGTAGAGAAGGCCTTCCTCCAGGTGTAGCCGACTCCACTCCCTCAGCAGTCTCTTTGTGTTAGTGCCAACCTTGGCTTTTTCATCTTCAGTTAGTGTTAAGTTTTTGTCTTTCATCTCTATGACTTTTCCAATAGTTGGGTCTGCTTTTTGTTCTTGGACCAACTCGTCATGACTAATGGATGTCAGAGGTTCTTCAAAGGGCGGTCCTGGTGAGGTGAGGTTGAGAGCTGCAATCCATGCAACATCCCCTTGCATGGCCCTCCTGCTTCCTTCCCATACTGCATCAACAGCCTCTTCTGACAGTTTCTCCGAGCACTCTTTCATGAAGATTTCGATGTTGAAGGGGCAACGGGACAGTACATCAGCATCTATGTTGACTTTCCCTGGACGGTATCTTATCTCAAAATGGAAATCTGCCAGTTGACCCACCCAACGATGTCCAACTGCGTTGAGCTTTGCAGTGCTGAGGACATAAGTCAAGGGGTTATTGTCTGTAAAAATTGTGAAATGTGGGGCATAGAATAGGTAATCTCTAAACTTGTCGCAGACTGCCCACTTCAGAGCTAGGAACTCCAGTTTCCCGCTGTGTAAGTGGTAGTTCTGTTCAGCAGGTGTTAATGTGCGAGACCCATACCCTATCACTCGCATCCTATTGTCCTGGTTCTGTCTCCTACTCTTAGGTGTCTTAAAGCAACGTTCCCTTCAGCAGATTCATATAGTACAAGGGGGTCAGTGGTGTCAAAGTTCTTGGGCACCCTGCACCATACTTGAACTGCTTTCCCTGCTGGGATAGTTACATTTTCTTTTCCAACCCTCAATGTAGCTTAGCCACTGTCTGTTCTTTCTGGTACTTGAATGAAGTTAACCATGGCCTCAACCTGGTTTTCATCCATTTCAAATGCTTTGCACAGTAGATCATAGAGTACTGCAGTAGCTTCCTTATTTGACTCCTGTCTTTGGATAATTGCTCCTAGCACATTAGCCCCTACTAGCGGTGTGGCAGTGATAGTTGGCTGACTAGGAATGGGGCTTGTACAGTGAGGTTTGGGTTTTCATGACCAGCCAGGGTTACTCTCAGCTCAACCCACTCATCATAAGGGACTACTTGGCCATTAACTGCATAAACTTCCAGATCATCATTTAGTAGCTCTTGGAGTGGTCTCACTTGGTAGCTGGAAATGTATCTTTTGGCCCACTGTCTATCAACAATGCTCACTTGTGAGCCTGAGTCAAATAACACTGTTACAGGATACCTACCAACCAGGCATTTAAGTAAGATTTCTTGCCAATCAGAGGAACTTTACATCTTACCTGACCCTGGTTAGGTGACGCGCAGTGTTCTCTTTTGTCAGGTTTAGAATAGTTCCTCAGCTGCTTACTGCTGTGCCTGGGTCGCCGGGTTGTAAGTTGTTCAGAGGTAGACTTTACTGACTGGGACCGGAGTTCTGTACTGGCCTCTGGCTGTCCCGTGACAGAGGCCGATTCCAGTTTCCCTGAATCCTGGGCCACTTTAGACATCCAACTGCCCTGTGCCCTAACTCACCACACATAAAGCAATGGCCACAGTCCTCCAAGTTCTGCCCAATGCATTTTTGGCAGAGAGACGTTTTCTTATGGGGTGTAGTAAGTTGGTTTGTTGGTGGCTGAGGAGGTTGGGGAGAAGGGTTGTAGGAGTCTGTAGTTCCACGTTCCATTAGGATGGCCACCATGTTGGTTAAGGTCTCGACTTGTGCAGCCAGCTGATTGATCGTCTGTGAAGTCTGTTGTTCTCTAGCTAATTTCTCTTTTGTTTCAATCACAGCACTTTGAGCTTGCGCTATCTTTTGGCGGGAAATTTGGCCTAATCTCCGCTGTCGTCGTTCTCATCACAAATAATCTTTGTAACGTCTTGAAGAATCTCTTCATACTATCAGAGGTGAGAGCTCTGGTGTTACTGCTGATGACTCTACTGATAAAACAAAGATGTTACAAGAAAACTGGAAGTAAGACTTTCGATTTTTACCTTAAATAGTTTTGAATATTATCTAATTTTATGAGGTTTAAAGCCAGCTTTCTATTTTAATTTTCAAAATCTCTTTCTGTGAAACGATAGGATCAGCTGAGACCAGTGAAGATGGAGGGGATAATGTAACATACAGCGATGTAACAATATTAAAGGAACATGAACAGAGAAAAAGACCAACAGAAGGTAATGATCTTGTTTTCAGTGACTTTCTTAGACAGGCTTTGACATGACTGATGCTATGGTTCTTCAATCAAGTTTGGGGTTTGTGTGTGTGTGTGTTTTGCCATGTTTTTTACCCTATGGGGACAATTTCCAAGCAACATGTTACAATTCTGGGACTTAAATATATATTTGTGGGGACCAGTTAGGAGAAATTCTCTTCTTGGATTGGGGATTAGGTTTAGGACTAAGGTATGAATTGAGTTTAGGTTGGCTTTAGGTTCATGATGGTAATGATTTGGGTCTAGGTTAGGCCATAGAAATAAATGCAGTATGAAAGGAAGTCAATGGAAAGTCGCCACAAGGATGGTGTGATACGTATGTGTGTACTTGTTTATATTACACATTTAGGACCTTTTCTGCTATATTTATTAGCACTCTAGGGACCAAAAGACCTTAAGGGGATCTATGAGGAAGTTAGAGATATCGTCTGAATAAGCGGTAGTTAAGCTTAGGAAAACACTGGTAATGGTTATGGTAATTGTCTAGGTCAGGGATTCCCAAACTTTACCATGCCAAGGCCCCCCTACACCAGTACATTTTCAGCTGAGCCCCCCCTCATATGAAACATGTGTAAACACTCGTGTAAGCTACAGCGACCTTATTAAAAAATGAGTGAACAAACTATCTAAATAAAAAACACATTTATTTTGTAAAGATTAAGTCACAATTACATTTTATTAACCTTTAATTCAGTAATTTAAGAAATAACATATAACAATAACATAGGCCCACCACTTTTATATATATATATTTTTTTCCTACTTGCTTTGATTCTGTTTTATCTTCCTGTATTTTAATCATGTAAAGCACTTTGCATTGTCTTTGTACTGAATTGTGCTATACAAATAAATTTGCCTTGCCTTGCCTTCAATTTTGATAACCTTTTTTTGAACGATGAACCTCTTTATACCTTCTCAAAAACAGAATGATTTTTGAACAAAGCAAACCCAAATTAAACATGCAGGCATTTTATATAATGCAGGCTTAACAGCAAATGTAGAAGTGAGAGAGAGAGACAGACAGACAGACAGACAGACAGAGACATACCAGGATAATGGGAACAGTGGGCCTGGTGGCTTCTACACAGTTTATCCAGTCAGGGCTTGATGTCTGTCAGAGCAACACGCATGTCATTCTCCACATTCAAACGTGATCTCTGTTTAGTTTTCAGTACTTTCAAAGTTGAAAAGGCAGACTCACACAAGTAAGTGGTTGCAAACGGAAGAAGACATTTCGGAGCCCTTTCAGCTATAGGGTGGGAAACTCTCTTCTTACATACAGCCAGAAGTTTGGGATAGAAAGGATTTCAAATTTGACTTTTAAGTCCCATGAGGTGGACATCTCAATCAGTTCCTCCTGTGCTTTTCAGTCCAGAGAAAAGCCAACATCATTGGCAAAGGGGGTCCTGACCCAGTTTAGCTGAAAGTTGTCAAGGTCAGGGAAATAGTCTCTGAAATATCCCTGGAGGTGTTCCAAGTGTGACTGTATCAAAGGGAAAATAGTATCCAAATCACCACTAGATGACAACTCTTGATGTAGTTGTGGGAACATTTCTGTAGTCCCCTCTTGCACCTTGCTTGCCCATAGGGCCATTTTTATGGAAAACGCACGTATTTTGTATTGCAGATGCAGTATGTACGTTTCACGTCCTTGCATGCTTTGGTTCAGTACATTTAGATGGTGAAATATGTCTGCCAAATATGCAAGCTTGAGAAGCCATGGTGCGTCTGTGAAACAGCTTGCCAGCTGATGTTTTTCAGATGCAAGGAATTCAGCGATCTCTGTCCATATCTCGTATACACTGTTCAAAACTGACCCTCGAGAAAGCCAGCATACAGTAGAATGAAGCAGCAATCCTTTAAACGGAGCTCCCATTTCGTCACACAGAATGCCAAAGAGGCAGTCCTTCACGGGGCAACTTTTAATAAAGTTAACCACCTGCACGGTCTCCTGCAGTACTTGGTTAAGCTCATCATCGATGCGTTTAGCCACAAGGGCTTCGCGATGGAGCATACAGTGTGTGAAAATTACTTGTGGGGCTTTCTGTTTTATTAGCGCGGTCACTCCGCTGTGTCTCCCTGTCATGGCTGCAGCCCCATCCAAACATACTGCAACACAACGTGACAAATCATTGCTATTTGTCCTCATGTAATCGTACAAGACAGAAAAAATCTCCCTTCCCGTGGCCCTACGTACAAGCACTTTGCATAACATTATTTCCTCTGCAAACTTTTCTCCTTGAAGGTACCTAACATAGACGAGCAGTTGCCAGCATGAGCCACATCAGTGCTTTCGTCCAGTTGCAATGCGAAATAGTCACTTACTCATATCTGGTCCAAAAGCTGATCAGAAACGTCCTCTGCCATGGCACTTATTCGCCTACAACACCGTGTTGTCCGAAAGTGGTATAGCATCCATTTTCTTTGCCGCGTCCTCACCAAGCATTTCCCGAACCATGTCTTTGCTTGCTGGAAGTAAGAAACCTTCTCCATTGGTGTGGGGCTTCTTTGCCCGAGCTATGTGGTACGATGCCGCATAGGATGATCTCAGTGCTCTCTTGGGGACACTAGCTTGCTGCACAAATGTTTTCGTCTGCTTTGTTATTTGTTCCTCCTTGCGTTTGAAATATTCCACTGACTTTTCAGCCTCTGCTGGATGTTTCTGTTGTAAACGCTGTTTAAGTTTGGACGCTTTTAAGCACTCGTTTGAAAGAATTTCAAGGCATAGCACACATTTAGGGCGCTCCTGTCCATTTTTGTGTGTGACCATAAATTCATAGTTAATATAGTCCTTTTCATACTTCCTCAACTTTTTAGGCCAGTTGCAGCTCCTCTGTGTTTGATCAGATGTTTGTGGACTGGTGGGGTTTTCGCCAGGTCCTTTTCTTTTCAAAAAGTTGTCCACGTTAACTTGTTTGCCTGCTATCTGTGCAACACTATTATTTTCAAGAACTTAATGTCGGCGCAAGGCTAGCCAGGCTTGTTTATGAGTGTGTCATGGTCATGGCTTTGCCAACCAATTAGAAAGAGATGCATTATTTAAAAATATTATTTGTTAGCTCTATGTGAATGATTTTCATAATGCAGTTATACCCAGACAGGAATATTTTAATTATTATCATTCAATAAAATGATTTCCTGTATAACAGTTTTTTTTTTCCTCCTCCATCTTCCCGCGGACCCCCAGGGGGCCACGGCCCCCACTTTGAAAACCACTGGTCTAGGATAGGCATAAATGCAATAATTTTTAAGTCGGATGCATGTGTAAATTCTCAGTCATCTGGGTCATGGCAACCACAAACAGGCTTAAATTGGAAGGCAACTATACTTTCGCTCAGTTTTTTTGAAAACGTATTAACACCTATCCAACAGTCTTTGTCATTTCTGTTGGGTTGCACCACAGCAATCTCTACTCGGAGTGGTGATGTGTTTAAGGAGCATAGAGGTCCATCCTCCTCACCACATTTCAAGTCAGATGCTAATCAAATAGCGACCCTTTGTTCCTCTGTATTATATGAAGCTTTTGTTTTACTATTTGCGGGTAACAGGGACACATCTCTTACTAGCAGAGTGCACAGAGATGAACACTGGGACAATTCACACCAAGTCACACCAAACCAGTGGTTGAAAAATCTTTCAAACCTAGAACTTAACCAGTTGTAGCTGAATGTGTTGTCCAAGGGTCTCAATTTGCACTAACCGATAAGCAACATCCACCAACAGAAATTATTACTCCCACTGTCACTGTGGAAAGAAAGTGGAAGAACTTGAAGAAGAACTTGAAGAAGAGGTTGAATGTTACAGTGGCTCTCTCTAGTACAAGATTGCCCACTTCCAAAATTAGCAGGGAAGTGTAGCAGTTGCCTCTTTCAGGTTGAGTGGAGGTGGACCCAAATGCAGAAATGGAAACGGAGGTTCATTCTAGCAGATTTAATAACAAAAAGATCTCAACTGAAGCAAAAATCTGAAAATAACAAAATAAAGAATTACCAAAATTCAGAGGGATATCGAGGAATTAGACACAAGGACCCAAGAAAGCACGAGGAACCAGCAAACAGTAAATGTGGAGAAGGAGTATAAATGAACAAAGACCAGGCTAATCAGCAGATTGGGTGCAGGTGTGCACAAAATAATCTAGAAAGGAGCTAGGGGAAAGGAGACTGACACAAGAGGGCAGCAGGGCAAACAGGAAATACATAAGAACTCAAATACAAACAGAAAACAGAAAAGAAGATTCTCAGTCATCCAGGTCATAGTCATTCCGTAAAAGTAAAAAAAAAACAAAAAAAAACAATCCACTAGACTTGGTTTCCAAGGTTTGAAGACGTTTTGCTTCCCCTCCAGGAAGCTTTCTCAATTCAAAATGTCTGAATTCACATTGAGTTTGAGGCTTTGTATAGACAAGGCCTTGTATTGCTTGGAAACATGCAAATTGAAACTGATGAGTGGGTCGTTTGGTTCCATTGTTGGCCTGTAATATATGAAAGCGGTATCTGATTGTGAAAGGTTGGCCGTTAAGGAGGGGATTGTCATTAAAAAGGGGATTGTCACTTGTAATACCTGAAACCTGTCTACACACAATCAGAGAAAATTAGGTGTTTATACATCCATGTTATACATTGACTTTTTAATAAGAAAAAATAAAATTAAAGTGTTTTTGAAGTAAAGAACAACAATCAGACAGTTTCCTGATTCACATATTTTATAAAACACCTGAACTGACCTTTATTTTTTCTTTATTTTTTCTGTCTTAATGTTGGCAGTGGGCTTTATGATGTCCTGCAAGGCTTTAAACCTGGGTTTGAATGGAGACTAAGCCATTCTCAAGCACATATCAAGGTGCTTATTTTGAGCCTGGATACATATTTATTTATGATTCTGTTTATGGTGGAGAATCCTGCTTCACAGCAGCAGGTTGAGCCAAACATCCTCTAAATGTTCAGGGTCATCTTTAAGCACGCCATTTCACTTTTCTTTCACCAGTTCACCGCAGTTCTTCCAGCAGTCCACACTTTCTCTGCTTTCAGAGACACAACTTAAAAAATGTCTAAATCCATATTTGTCAGAAATTTCTGAGAAACTCAGAAGAATTCTCCCAAAACACAACATAACAGTGAATTTCAAACCTAACAACCCACTCTGACAAAAACTGGTTCATCCTAAAAACAGAACAGCAAACCAAAGCTGACCATTGTTGTTTATGAGATTGGAGAAAACAACAACTGCACAAATACATGGAGCAGCTCTGGGCAAGATTCAGCTTTACACGTGCACCTCAAAATCTAAGACACAACTTTGAACACCAAAGTGTTCAGATTTTGGAAGGGTAGACAGTTTTAAACAGAGGTCAAGGAAGACATCTTTGTGAAAATCCACCACTGAACAGAGGGAAAAGATTGTGGTTTCAGCTTCCAAGCAATGACAACTCAGTCATGTAACTCGTTCTCAAGAAGTAAAGCCACTGTCACACCTTGACGATTTACACAGTGTATGCCTGATGTATGAAAAATATGGCAAAAAACGTTGCCATGTGTTGGATAAGTTATGGGTCAGTTTTGTGTATGTTATGAACACGCTGAATCACCCCGACACATGGCGACATACGGCAAGTACATCCCGAGGTATGCCGGTGTATGCCATACGTGTTTCATTAGTTCCAGGTCTGTTATCTGATGGCTGAAGGGGGTTAAGTGTCAGTTACTCATAAGTTGTGGCATCTAGCTTATCTAAAACCTATGACTAAGTTGTGCATAACTTATGCGTAACTTACCAAGAAGTGCATATTAACGTATCTGATGTGTTCCAGACGAGCGCTGAACATGTTTCTAACTTACAGCTACTGTATAATGGCAGCGTTTTGGTATAAAGGGGGTTCACAGGTGGAAAACCTCAGTTCTCCTCCAGACTTCATCCCCATCATAGGGTAAGCCAGAGTGTGATGGATCCTCCCTGCATTTAAGCCCATGGCCACGACCACCAAACTTCCTAGTAGACATGTCGCTGAATCTGCTGCGACTGGAAACCTTTTTATTTTTCTGTATTCTTTTTTTTGGGTGGGTGGTAAACAGCAGCTAGGTTAATACCGTGATCAAACAAATCTTTTTATGCATGCCGGGCACCAGTATTCCCTCTTAGCTGTGCGCGAGAGCAATCGCGCATGGCATCTTGCTTCAGTGCGCAAAGCAAATCTATTTTGAGCAGCAAGTAAAATCCAATATGAACTGTTAACAAAAAAAGGAATAAATAAATAAACCATGTTGTTTTGTAGCATTTAGCAAATCCTGCTGAGACGGTGTTCCGTGCTCCGGCTCTGTGAGCACCAGGTGCTGATCGGAGCGCACTGTTGATTGACAGGTGGAGAAGAAAACACTAGGTATATTGCGGTGTGCGTCTCGTTCAACCAATGATATGTTGCGGTTCATGCCTATACTTATACAGCCAATCACTGTCATTAGCACAACTTTTGGCGTATGTGCCACTTTTCTGTAACCCGTATGCTAAAGCTAAAATTAAGGAAGTAAATCTTGCTATCCGCACTCTTATTATGGCAAAACGACCTGGCTGTGGAGCATCCGCTAATCAAGGGAAAGCTAAAAAGAAATGTAGTACATTTAAATTGGAACAGCTGTTGGAGCATGTACAAATAGAAGGACGAGAGTTGAAACTGGGTAAGATTTTTTTTTTCAAGGGAGAAAGGACTTCCCTGCAAAGTATGCTGCAAAGCTAAAGTAGCAAGCAAGTTTTCAGAGGGAAAACTGTGGACTGAGTGGAAGTTGGACTACCTTAAACATCACATTCAGCAAAAAACACATTTGAATGCGGTTGGAATTATACAAAGATGCAAGATGCAAATGAAGATCAGCACATTATTGCAGGAGAGCTCCACAGATACAAAAAAAGGAATGAGCTGTCACAAAAAAAGAAATCGAACCCCGAGCAAGCTAAACTTCTTATTAATGACATTCTACTTGCCATCAAAATAAATGCATCAATGCTATCGGTGCAGCAAATACATGATCACATGGCAAAGTATGTGAGTGTACCAGAAAGCTGGCGAAACAAAAATTATGCCTTTGCATACACTAATACTAGATGAGAGCACAGACAGTCTTGTAGTCTTGTATATTAAATACAGGGAGGAAAATTATGTCAACTATAAAACTGTGTTTGGTGGCATCATCCAGCAAACAGCGTGCACTGAAGCTGATATTATGCAGGCTATCACCCAGTTCTATTCCAACCATGGAATGGACATGCGCTCTGGACTCATTATGAATACTCTATGTATACACCTAAAATAAAAATAAAAAAACACAAAGAAAGTTAAGACATCCCAAGTCTCCCAGAAGTTCCGGGAGTCTCCCTGATATCGATAGTTGTTCACGAGTTGGATAAATTATCCCAGATTTTTCTTTAAAGCTACAGTGTGTAACTTTTAGCGAAATCTAGCGGTCAGACTGCAGACTGCAGCAACATGAACATCTCCCCCCCACCACTTCTCCCCCCCAACAGAACGCGAGCGTCACGGGACAAAATGTCTTCCACGACGTCTGCATCACCTACCTTCTCAAATGATGAGGTTTGTTTATATAGATAATTTTACAGATAGTATTTCATTAGTCTGTGTACGGTATAGATTTCATGTAGACTTAAGATAATAAATATACCCGTTATTTTTTCTACATCGTTGTGACATTTTGGCGATCTCGCAATCACTAGTTTGTTGGCTCTGCGCTGCCGTAGCGCAAAGATGTCTGCCTCCATGGCTGCGAGACCCGCTCCTATTATAAATAACGAATTCTAAGGCAACGCAAATATTAATGTTAAGAGGCTGAGCTCGTAGATGATGATAAAATAACATAGTTATGTATAATATATTACATTTCTGACTGTATATCCCTGTAATTATTACACACTTTAGCTTTAAATTCAAGTGAGAGTAGGCAGGCAGTACAATAATTTGTGCATCATGTGTGGATTAGAACTACTGCGATTACGCAAACAACAAGAGAGAGTGAGATTTGGGGAGGAGGTTGCTTGTGAAACCTGTGAAAGCTGTGCAACGTATCTGTCCACAGCGATGCTCTGATTGCATTTGTCAGAAAAATAAGGTTTACTCGTTGACAGTCACCTAGTTACCACTTAAAGCTGTCTATCCTGTGAAATAGGTTGAATCTTCGAGTAAAAAACTAAAATAAAAGACTAATTTTACAGCAGAATATACTAAAGTATGTGGGTGAAAGAATATCTCCCTATGTTGCAAGAATGACGGAAATGGAACAAGACTCGAAGGAACTTTGCCATTGATGATGTGGTGCTAGTTGTTGATGAGGCTGCAGCAAGAATTTCTTGGCCTATTGGACGCATCACAGAAATGATGGCAGATGCACCTGGATTGGTATGACGTGTTTGAGTCAAGACGAGAACAAATGAGCTGGAAAAGCCGATCAACAAAATATGTCTCCTGTTGGAGGCTGTGTAGAGACAACAACAAATGTTTGTCTCTAACTGAGCTAAGTTCTAGAACCTCTGGCTCTACATTTACACTGATACTCATTTACTGACATGACGGACATCTGATTCAGGTGTATCTTAACACATGATTTTGAGTTTTTTCCCTCTTTTTACTTTTGCCACATTTTCATTAGCAAAGCTCAGACCAAAACTTACTAATATCAGCATATTTACTCTGGTCTAGTTTCTGTAGCACAATCTTTGTGCTATTTCCATCAATACATTGGCAGCACCTTTTTTTCTGCTATGTGGTTAAACGTGTCAGTTTGCACAGCAGGTGTGAGATGCTTTTTGGTTTCCACTGCACAATTTCAGTTAGGGACTCTTTGGTATTGCTGTTTTTCAGGTGGGTGTGGGCTTCTATTCACAGAGAGGGTATTTGCTGGTGGCTGTGCTGACCTGTGTTGCTGCACACCTGGAAAAAATTTCCCAATGAAAATGACTAGCATGTATATAAGGAGGTAAATTATCATCTCACTTCACGGGAGGTGATTACCCCTGACGGTATTCCAGCCAAAGACCTAAACCAGGAATGTCTTTATTGTTAAAATTTGCCTTCTTGAGAATCCTTTTTAATGAGGACTTTGTTTTGACACGCAGTGAACCCCAGTTTGTCTCTGATCTTCATGAAAAACATCTTACCAATACAGCCGTTCTCAGTCTTAATCACCTGTCTGTCCCCTCTACAGCGCAACATCTCTTGCAATTACCAATGCTTTCAGATCTCACACACATTCTTCTCCTGGACCTCTGGGGTACAGTCTGCAAAGCCCACTGAATCAAACCCCTACTGATCCATCCCACCTCCCCTTCATCTCACAAGTATGCAATTCAGTCAGTCATCAGTTTTCATCAACTTGAGCGGCCTACTTTCTGCTGTCAGACCAAACAGAAAGTTCTACTGACTTCCTGCAGTTCTCTGCTTCCAGATTCTTGTTGCTTTTTGTAGGTAAAATGTTTAAACACACTGCTTGTCTGTGTGATTCTGCATGTGGGTAAAAAAAACTACAAACTACAATAAAAAAAATCAGCCGTCTGAGCCAGCAGAATCTCCCTTGGGCACTTAAACTGAATGTGACTTACTTCATCCCCACAAAACAATAATCCACATGTTTTGGCTGCACAGCAAAGACGTTCAGATCAGCAGATGGAGCAGTTTACAGCAAAATTCAAAGAACAATTTAACAGGATCTACCCCCCTCTCCAGCTGGTGCAACCACTTTTCCTGAACTAACTCCTCCCGCAACTCTTGATTTTCCTTTTGCCAATTCCCCTACAGCTGAGCCTGATGCAGGTAAATTGGAATGTCCTGGGGATTCCTGTTACAATGTCCACTAGTTATCAATCGATCCCCAAGGTCTTTTTAGATTCAGAATGATAAAATCGCAATTGTGACCGGATTATTGAGAGATCTCCAGTCTTAAATTCTCAAGAACAGGAAACTGCAGTAGACCCTTTCCTAGTTACCAGCCTCCAAGTGGTCTTCATCAGCCAATGCCTATTCCTAAACGTCCCTGGTCTCATATTGCCTTGGATTTTATTAGTGGACTCCCACAATCTAAGGGTTTCATCACTATCCTCAATATAATTGATCGCTTCTCCAAAGACTCATCCCACTTTGTTGACTACCTTCCTCCTTTGAGAGAGCTCTGCTCCTGATTAAACATGTTTTCCGCCTGCATGTTTCTATCTTCAGGGCCTGTAAGGAATCTTGTACTTCTTTTGGGGGCCAAGACGGCTTTCAATCTGAATGCATGAACCAGGAACTTGAAGCATTCCTCCGCTGCCTCAGTTAATCACACGCATCTTCATGGTATACTCAGTTGCCTTGGGTAGAATTCACTCATAATTGTCAAACTTTCTATGCTACTGGTCTATCCCCTTTTTAGTCTTGTCTAGTGTACCAACCTCCCCCTTTTCAATCCAATAAGCAGATTATTGCAGTTACCTCTATCAAACACCACATTTGGCATTGCAGAAGAGCAAGACACAGCCTGAAATGGCTGACTGAGGGCCGAACAGTCCTGATAATGAAAGACATGGACATTCCCAACCAACTCGGCCAATAAACTGTCTCTCCACACCATGGAAGCTCCTGTCAGCTCCTGTCAGAAATGAAACTAATGCTCCAGTCATCAATGCCAAGATCATGACATTCTAAACAAATTGGTTTTAAACTTTGATTTCAAAGAACTCTAGGCTTTCAGCATTTTCCCAGTTTTGTTAGAGTTTGTTTCAGATCAGTGGAGCATAGATGCTGCATCTTCGTGTTTGGTTCTAGGTCTGGATGAACAGAGTAGACCAGAACTAGAAGACCTGAGTGGTTTGGTGGGTTGATACACTGACAACAAATCTGTTATGGGTTGCGGTGCTGATCAATTCAGTGATTTCTAGACTAACAGAAGGATTTTAAAGTCCATTTTCCAACCTACAGGGAGCCAATGGAAGGACTTGAGAAACTTGCTGATGTGTTCTACGTTCTTAGCTACTCTCCTCATTTGGTCTGAAAATTATTACCTCAGTTCTGTTTTTATTCAGTTGAACAGAATTAGGTTGCATGCATATATTGATCTGTTCAAAGCATCCAACCAACACCCTGATGGGTTCATAGTCACCTGGTGGCATTGTGACGTAAAGCTGTGTGTCTTCTGCTAAGTTTTGGTTGCTAATCTGGTTGTTTGCTATAATCTGAGCCAGGAGAGCATGTAGATGTTGAGTAAAAGGGTCCCAGAATGGACCCTTGAGGATCCCCCCAGGATATTTTTCTGGTCTCTGCTTTAAAGTTCCCTACTGACACATAGAAGTGTCTATCCTTCAGTTAGGATTTAAACCAGTCAGGTGCTGTACCAGAAAGGCTAATACAGGTTTCCAGATGCTTTAATAAAATCAAGTGACAAGCAGTGTCAAACGCTGTACTGAGGTCCAACAATATCAACGCTGTGGTTCTTCCAAATTCTGAATTCATACAAGTCATTAAACACCCTAATGAGACCTTTCTCAATACTCTGGTTGGCACAAAAACCTAGAAATAGGGGCAGTAGATCCTACCCTATAAAAGTGGCTCCAACAGAATACCTTGAGAAACATCAGACATCTCATGCCAGAAATGTGCAATTCTCTGGACAGTTAAGGTTCTCTGAAGAACCCACAGGCCTCTGGTAGAGGATCTGAGCTTTACATTAACACGGTTAGTAGAATTATGATCAAAAAGTCAATGTTGGTCTCATCTGACCACATGACTTTCTACAATGACTCCTCCGGATCATCCAAATGGTCATTGGCAAACTTAAGACGGGCCTTGACATGTTCTGCTTTAAGCAGGGGAACCTTCCATGCCATGGATGATTTCAAACCATGACGTCTTGGTGTATTACCCACAGTAACCATAGAAACTGAAATCCTAGCTCTTTTCAGGTCATTGACCAGCTCCTTCTGTGCAGTTCTGTGCTAATTCCTTCCTTTCTTAAGATCAGAGAGTCCCCATGAGGTGAGATCTTGCATGGAGCCCCCAGTCCAGGGGAAAGTGACAGTCATGTTTAGCTTCTTCCATTTTCTAATGATTGCTGTAACAGTGGACCTTTTTCTTTTTTCCAAGCTGTTTGGCAATTTCCCCGTAGCCCTTTCCAGCCATGTGGAGGTTTACAATTTTTTCAGTAGTATCTTTTGACAACTCTTTGATATTGGCCATGGTAGTAGTTGGAATGTTACTGATTGTATGTGATGGACAAGTGTCTTTATGTATGTCAAGTACTTATTTGCAGCAGTATCATAGTTAAAAAAAAAAATCACATTGTGGTTTCTGGATTTTTTTTTAAGATTATGTCTCTCACAGTGGACATACACCTAATGACAATTTCAGACCCTTCCATGATTCGTAAGTGGAAGAACTTGCAATAAAGCAGGGTGTTGAAATACTTATTTTCTGTCTTTCTGTCTGTCTGTCTGTCTGTCTGTCTGTCTGTCTGTCTGTCTGTCTGTCTGTCTGTCTGTCTGTGTGT